>NW_006400121.1:163815-166508 GCF_000299155.1 Elephantulus edwardii
GATGGCACATAACAACAACAACATCCTTGCCTCTAAGGAGCACCCTGATTGTACTTCCTCTAAGAGAAGTATCTGTTTTATTAGGTATCTATTTGTGGTGATGGTTTACTGCCCTTTCACCCATTAAAATAAAGAATCTGTCTTCAAGTAGATTCTAAATCCAGAGCACAGAAATGCCCTACAAAGTTTCTAAAGGATGATCTTCACAAAAAGCAGTGAGATCTTTCTCCCTTGGAGATGCCAATGGGTTTGAATCACCAACCTTTTAGTTAGAAACTAAGTGTTTTACCATTATACTAGCAGAGCTCCTGAATGATCCCTAGGCATGTACATGTGTATATGCACACACACATATAACAAGTAGAACAAACCACCTAATGGACATGGTTATAAAGATTTCCTAGAAAAATCCAAACAACTTCTGGGATTGCTTTACTCACTCAAGGACCTTGCAACTATAGTCTTGGGAACCAACTTAATCAACAGACCTAGCACAGTTCACAAAGATAATGTTCTACATCACACCTTGAAGAACAGCGTCCTAGGTCTTAAAAGTTTGTGAGTGGCCATCTGGGATAAAATTATTGATCTCTACTGGCATAGAGGAAAAAGAAGCCAAAGGAACAAAGGGGGAAAACCAATCCATGAGGCAAGGTGTCCACACAATCTATAATCTCTTCAACCCTGAGACCAAAAGAACCAAATGGTACCCAGCTACCAACTGTTCTGGCCAGAATATAGTGGAGGGTCACAGATAAAATGAAGAAAAATGTAGCACTCAAAGTTCTTCAAAAGGCTAAAAAAGACTAGAGAATTCTAAATTATCACCTAAAAATAATCTTTGACGATAAAATTGAAGGTATTTCTTCAGGTCTCCTTTCAGGAAAGCTGAAGATTAGGATAATTTACTCTGCTTCTTTAGTGGATATCCTAAGAAGTATAATCAGGGGGAAAATAGCTTTAATAGTTTTCTTCCCAAGACTTGAAATTTAAAATGCCAAGAAGAAACAAATGAGTTTGAGTATGATTGTGTGTTGGAATCCTCTGCTAAAATAACAGAACTGTAAAAAAGGGACATTTTATTTCTATAAAATCATGACATGGCTACAAACAAAGCTGGCAAGTTCTCTCCATTAGCGAGGCTAACAGGAAGATTTGTTTGTTTTGTAAAGCATTAAGAGCTGACATCATTCTTTCTGTCTAAAACTGTTACCTGGGAAGCAGTGGTAAAGAGGCTGGACAGCAATGGCAAACAATCTTTAGTGACTAAAGGAAATTTACTCACATGACTGAAGACATAGATGGTCTAGACACTCAGCCCACCTATAAAAGGCCTCCTGTGCACCTATACTTCAAGTCTTTGCAATCCATTTGGTACAGAGTGAGACCTCGTGCATTTTCAGAACAAACTGTCCTGAGACTGCTTTACGGAAACACCTTTTTTTCAACCCACTCTTGACACTAAGGGTTTTTTGTTTTTTTGTTTTTTTTAACACCATGTGCACATCACACATTCACACACAACAGATCTGACCTTCTATGCACTCAGATTCTAGAAAAATAAATGGGGAGACCAAGGGAGCACTGTGTAACACACATGAGCTGAGAAGTCAGCTGGACCAACACTTGAATCCAGGCTGCTTCATTTCATGGCAACTTACTTTATCTTACTAGAAAGTAGCTATTCTTGTCCTCTGGAGCCATTCAAATTTAACAGTGTAATAATATTCTGAGGAGCGCTAACCTTTCATGACCTTTTGTTCCATCCACAGTAAACTCCAATTAACTATGACCCACAGGAAAGAAGATGCCTATCACCAAATGATGAAGGGTAGTGGAAGACAAGAGTCCAAACTTCCCAATTACCGGAGGTAAGAGAGTTGTGTTGTTTTTTTAAACACTGGGTAAGTGTAGAGCCTGCCAAGAAGAAGTGTGTGCCTTAAGGGTGTACCATCTAAATTCTCTCTTGAATAGCGTCACCTTGAATAGCATCAAAAACAAACTGGACTAACCACTGGAAAATGGACAGCAGTGGACAAGATTATACATGTGAGGAAATGTCTCCAAGATAAAGGGCTGTATTTCCTACCTCAAAGTCTAGTTGCTTCATCTTTGTTATCCACTGTTACCAGGCCATTGGGATAAAGCCCTTCTGTCCTCTTTATTTCACCAGTCTTACAAGTGTGATCAGAGGCAATCTGCTTCCTATGTACAGAAAGGGGCAAGTCTTAAAAGTAATTTCAAGATCTTCTTTCCAACATATTAAAAGAAAGGATTTTGGTTTGAGGGCTTCTTCTCTTATTTTTTTAATCCTGCCCACAAATATTTATTAAGCAACAATGCCAAGTCTCATGCCAGGGGAGCGCACATGAATACAGAGACCAAAAGAAAAACACAGAGCTTTAAGGTGACAATAATCTTTGACTTTAAACCTTCAGAAATTTCTGAAAATATGGTAGATGTACAAATCACACCTATGTAGAAAAAGAAGGATTTGTAAATTTTGAAAGTGAGTTGTAGTTTCAGTCAATCTATTTTGTTGCAAAGGAGGGGGGGAAAGGGAGGTGGTTGCGCCTGTGCATGAGAGAGAGAGAAGAGGGGGAGAGAGAGGTATAACTGCTCTTTTCCTTTAGGAAAATATCTTAGTTGGAAGGTGATTACAATTCAGCCAGTTAAATTAAAAAAAAAAAAAA
>NW_006400121.1:168368-178042 GCF_000299155.1 Elephantulus edwardii
TTCTTTCCATTCCAAATGAAGCTGGAGATTGCCTTTTCCATCTCATTGAAGAATGAAATTGGTATTTGTATTGGGATTGCACTGAATGTGTATATTGCCTTTGGTAGTATTGCCATTTTCACAACATTAAGCCTTCCTATCCATGAGCAGGGAATATTCTTCTCTAGGCTTTTTTTTGTTTCCAAGCTTGTTTTAATCCAGGAGCTCCACCCCACTTTCTGTCCGCATTGGGTAGTAATAATAATTACACAATAAAAAAGTAATCAAAGGTATTGAATTTTATACAATGTAAAATTGTGGAACTAGCACATATTTCTGAGTGTGTATTTCCACCACCACCATCATCATCATCATCATCATCATCATCATCATCATCATAACCCAGGAGACCTGGTAGCCCAGTGACAAGAAGCTGAACTGTAATCCTGAAGGCACGTGGTTTGAGGCCACCAGCTGCTCTGCGGGAGAAGAACGGGCAATGTCCTCCATGCGACTAACTGCTTCTGGAAACCTGCCAGAAGGTTAGCTATGGGTTGGTCCAACTCGATGGTACACAACATAAAAACATAACACAACAATTAAAAAATATCCCAAAATTAGTAGTCTTTGCATCCATCCAACTACTGGCAACTTTAGCTATGTTGGGGAAGAAGTGTGTTCCTGAGAGATTTCACTGGCTGGTCAATCCTCAACAGATCACAGGGATGGGGCATTACCAGACACCTTTTAGTCCCACTAAGAACAAACTCAGCATGAGGAGGAAGGATTTGAGGGGAGTCAACAATTACATAACTACAATTATAAATTATAACAACTATAGCCTTCACTCTTGAAGTTGATGCACTTAGGGGAAAAGATAACTTTTTGTGCAGGCCAAATTAAGAAGAACTTAAGTAGTGGCCTTGTTCAGCTCACACAAGAGGGAACGTGAGGGTATAGAAGAACAGGAGAATGGGACAGAAGGAGGAAGATGGGTCTAAGTGGTGGATATGGGCCTAAAGTAAGGCCAAAACCATAGGCCAAGGTTTCAAGGGAGACGAAAACTTGAAAGCATTAAATTCTTACTTTTAAATGATGTTTGAATTCTGCTTCTTATATTCTTCAAGCATTCAGTAAATTCTGGTAATCACTACAGCCGCAAGTAAATGGTGCTTCAAAAAAATGAAGGTGAAATTTTCTGTTCTTGAGGCAAGGTCAGAGAGAGGGCAGCAATCAGAGTAGAGGGAAAGTATTCAAGGTAATCAAGAACTCCACAGAACTTTTTTATAGGACACCATAGACAAGCTTTTCCCAACAACATGCCCTTTCAAAGTATGTGGAATGAAATATCACCATTTTTGCCTCTAAGAAGCACCAAGACTGTAATTCCTCCAGGACTTTTAAAAAAAAAATCTTTGGAAAAGAACATCATGCTTTGGAAAGTAAGGAGTTAGCAAAGGAGAGGATCCCCAACAAGATGGACTGGCACAGTAACTGTGTAATAAACGTTGGCAGAGCATGGTCATGAGGACGGCACAGGATTAAGCAAGATTTCAATCTCTTTTATATAGAGCTGCTTACTATGAGTAAGAGTGCACCTGATGATACTTAACCACAACAGAATTCCAAGGACACCGAGACCAGAAACAATGCCTGTTGAAAGCTTCTCTTATGCACATTTCTACCCACATTCCCTACACTTCATCCCAAAAAGTCTTCAGAAACACCAAGAGAACACTGAACTTCCTAAATTACAGGTGAATCAAGTGAAGATGAAAAAGGTGGCAGTCAGTGTCCTTAAGGATGTACAGCCTTGGAAACTCTAAAACTGCACACTCAAACTCAATGCCATTAAGATGGTTCACAGTGACCCTCTTATCAGGTTTCAAAGGCTGGAATTCACAGCAGCAGGAAACCGCCTTACTTTCTCCCTCTGAGCCACTGTTGGATCCAAGCCACCAGAGAAGCTTGACCTCTGAGTTAGTAGTACAACTTGTTACAGACTACTACACACCAACACTCTAGAAACACGATGAAGCAGTCCTATTCTTTCTTGTAGGAAAGAATCGTGAGTTGGAAGTAACTGGACAGAGTAGCTTTGGTTTGAGTTGGAAGTTATGAGTGAGTTGGAATGTTATGAGTTGGAAGTAACTGGACCTGGTAGCTTTGGTTTGACTTGGAGAAGCATGTACTTCTATTTGGCTCTTAGGGGGAAAGCTGGAGACTTTGGGTATTAACAATTTAGTGCTCTGGATTCCATTGAGAACTACTGTCATCAAGTCACTTCCAATTCAGTGACTCAAAGGACAAAGAAGCTGGAGATTTGAACCACTAATCTTTCTGTTAGGAACTCAACACACGATGCACTATGCCAACAGGGATCCTAACTCAGTAGCCGCTGTCATTGTTAGGTACCATCAAGTCAAGTATGACTCACAACAACCTTATCTATGAACAACAAACATGAACCCTGTTCTAGCTATCCTGTGCATTCCTCACCATCACCAACACACCTGAACTCACTGCTTCAGTCACGGTGTCAATTCATTTCACTGAGGGGCTACTTCTCTTTTGCTGACATTCCACTTTTCCAAGCATGATATCCCTTTCTAAGAAACAGCCCTTCCTAACAACATACTCAAAGTGTGTAAGACAAATCTTTGCCATCCTTGCCTCTAAGGAGCCCTCCAGCTGCACCTTCTCAAAGATCTGTTTGTTCTTCCGGCAGTCCATGGGCTATTCAGTTCTCCAACTGACAGCTCCAAGTTGTTATCCTTATTAGTCATCCATCTCTCAGATCCATAGTAAGTGACTGAAAGACCATAATCTGATTCAAGCGCACCTTAGCCTTTCTCAACTTGCTTTCAGGCACCTTGGAAGACACTCCAATATACTCCTTAAAGGAGCAGCCTGCAGTTTTCAAGGCTGTGAAATGCCTTGTGAAACAATTGTGGAACAATTCTACTCTGCAGACAGGTTCTCCATGAGTCTGAGTCTACTTAATGACAACTAACAACACCACAGTCTTCACATTTACTTTATCATCACCACTGTGAAGCACAGTTTTCTTTGGATGCCTAGGCTGCTACAGTTCTGCCCCAAAAAAATTGTTATTCTAAAAGCACGGCCACCAAGCAATGTCATGCTGTTTTCTCTAATCAATTCTGAAAATGCTTCCCTTAATTATAGTACAAAAAAAAAAAAAGCAATGAAAATGTAGTTGTAATCTTTATAATTTCCTGAAAATATGACAGGGGTGGGGGAAGCCCATATGTAAAAACATCGGCACACTTAATATCCCGAATGTTTTTCAGGCTTATTTAATAATTCCAATCTGCCTGTCAGTTCAATACATTCTAAATGAAAAGCATTGTGTAGAAGTGGTCAAAATTGGCAAAATAATTTCTTCCATTCCCTGTGTACCATTTTAGGGGGCTTCAAGCTTTCAGCAAGGAGTGTTAAACACATGCTTTTTTTCCCCCTCCTGTATTTTGGTGGCGGCATCACAAGAAAACAGATTATCAATGAATTGCATATAATTGACTTTTTCAACAAAATTATGTAGCCATTTTGACATTTTCAATTGGTTAGATATAGTGGAAAAGAAAAAAATGCTGAAACTGAGAATTTCAGGGGATACAATTAAACTATCTCACGCTAATAAAAAATAGCTTTGGCTTACACAGCCATTCTGAAGAGACTCTTAACCAGTTCAAGTAAAAGCTTTTCCAAACGTCTACAATGAAGCACACTAAAGTTTTCTCAATTCCATTTCCACTGATACAACATTTAAGTGCGCCCAGAATAAAGCAGACATTTATCACAACAAGCAAACGCAATACCTCCCCAAACCACTTAAATCAATTTGGAAAGGGCTTTCTGCAATTAGTCAAACAGGTCACAAAGCCGTAAAGCTGTCACCACCCCATGCTGATATTCTCTTACTATTTTGGTCCCACTAAAATGTTCTTGTTTAGAAAATGGGTATTCTGTTTTGATGGATGCCATGAGTGGAAGGGAAAAGAGTACAGCAGTTTCCTTACTCATTATCACAGCCCAAACCAAAACCACAGCTGTCAAGTCACTTCTGACTCACAGTCAACCTCCATTAGGTTTCCAAGACTGTATATCTTTGTATGAGGAGACTACCCATCTTTCTCCAAAGAACTGGTGTATTGGAATTGCTGACCTTTCAGTTAGCAGTGAGTGCAATATGGAACACAAGAAAAAAGGAGAACAAAGTCTATATTGGACCAGGATGAAAACTGGGTACAAAAATGGGTTTGGTTTTTTGTTGTTTTTTTTTTTTTTTGAGCATGTAAGTTTTAAATATTATTACTATATTCTTTTTTTTGTTTGTTTTGTTTTGATTTCCCCTTGTCAGTGGCTCTGCTAGAGACCTTTCAATGGTAATGAATTTTCTGTTGTATGGCCACAAGTAAAATGTTGCCATCAAATGTTGCCATGAATGATTTTTGGTTCCAACTTATGATAACAGAATGAAACAATGGCCAGTCTTGTTATCATTCATGGCTGGTAGTATGCTTGAGTTTGTGTTTCCCATATGGCCGATTTCTGGAAGTACATCACCAGGCCTTTCTTCCTACTCTGTTTTAGCCAGGAAGCTCCATGGAAAGCTGACCACCACAAGTGATCATGATGATATTTGAAACACCAATGGCATAGCTTCACAGCAACATGAAAGCTATCAAAGTAAGACTGATAGCAATACAATACCATAAATTGAAAAATACAATCAGCATTTCCTTCTATTTTAAAAGAGGGTAGAGTAAGAGAAAACGAAAACTGTAGGACTAGATGGACCTGGGCTCCTATCCCAGCTCTACCACCTTATAGCTGTGTGCTCTCAGGAAGTTGCTCAGTTTTCCTGAAATTCCTTAATCCTCACTTTGAGACTGGTGGTGTGAGGCCAGCGGTGGTTAATCATGTAAAAGCACCTAGAATTACTGACATCTGCCATACTCAGTAAATACTAGCTCCTTTTCCTCTACTCCCTTCCCCAGCTAAGTTTAGGTTCAAGTACTAGGTTTCCACAGAAATGCCACAAATGTGTCAGCCCTCAACAGACAAAGCAAAAGGGCTCCACCTCCAGAGTGTGATTTGGGAAGTAGTTTTTCTTTTAAACATAAATAAATGCCTGTAGCTATTCCAGGGCCATTATGTTCTTCTTTGGTATATACAGATATTAAGTCGGCAAGTTAAACTGTCATTCCAAAATTGTTCCCTCTGGGATGAATAAATAGACTTTAACATTTACTAAAATTGGTGTAGAAGGTAAAGAATTTTTGTACAGCTGAAGATTTATTGTAGTAGGTCCTGTGAGGGAACATACCATGCCCTGTTTATAATAAGGAGGCAAAGCTGGCTAGCTGGCCACCTGAATTAAAGGCCTCTGAGCCCAGGAACTGGAACCATGGATGAGGTTCCTACCTGGCAGTTCACAATACACTCTGAGTGCTGGGCTAAGATTGAGTCTATGACCCTGTGGTTGAATTAAACATTTGCACAAGAGAGACCATTTTTCTCTTCATATATCTTTGCTATTGCTACTGTTATTATTCACCACCACCACCCTCCTTGCATATCTGGGGGGAATAAAAAAATCTTCCTTCTCCCCACCATGCCCCAGTTTTCATGTTAAGACCATCTAAGAGAAGATTTTGCTCGTCTGTGGGACAGAATTGTAAAATGAGACTACCCATGGCAGTCATCATGAGATGTGCTGGACAACTACATTGAAAAAAATTCTAAAATACTTTTTAAGAGCTAAAGAGAACACTCAGAGATTATGAAGTAAAAAGAATTTCTCTCTCATTGCCATCAAGCCAGAACCAACACAAAGCTGACCAGTTTCCAAAACTGTAAATCAGAAGCAGATTGACTATCTTTCTCCTCCAGGGGCCCTGGTGGTTTAGAGAAAGACAAGCAGTTTTGTCACAAAGTAAGCTCTTATGTAACTACCATCAGTCAAAATCTTAGGGGGCTCCCTCATATAACTATTCCCTCCCTTTCCCAAAAGACAAAGGCTTCCTTGAATTCTATCTACATACATACATTCTTAAATGCTGATTTACTTTTGCCTTTATAAAACTTTTGTTTTAATCTTTGGACTTTTTTCCTCTAATTTTTTTTTTACTGTAATCTTAATGAACATTTATAGAAAGGTTGGGTTTTCATTCATACATTGCTGAATGAATTTCCCTGTCTCCTCTCTTCCCCTGCCCCCAGTATACTATGCAATGCACTTCTTGTTCCAGATTGTTAACATACACATAAAGCCTTTCAGACAGCTCTTCCCTTCAGCTGTTCCAATATATTTGTTCATTATCTAGCCCTATTCTTCTCCCTGTCTATATTCTTGTGTCTGGTTGTTTTGGGGTTTGTTGTTTGTTTTGCCCTATATAATGCTTCTAAAATTTATCTATGTAGTTGAATGAAGCTGTAAATTATTCTTTTTATTGATGCATATTATTTTACTAATTATCCATCTAATCTTGATGAACATTTAAGTTGCTTCTAGGTTTTTATTATTATGATCAGACTGCCATAAATTGTTATGAATTCCTTTCTCATGCACTTCTGTTAGAAATATGTCAAGGAGTGAAAGTGTTGGATTATATTATGTACATATCATAAACAGTAGTAAACTCATAATTTTATGTAAAAATGTGTTGAGTATCTGTTCAAACATGTATTTATCCATATTTTAATGTCTGTACATTCTAAATCTAACAAGACACTGCTTTTATTGTTTTTATAGAGTCACAGTTATTTAGATTTCCCAAGGAAGTCCTATTTATAAAAGCATTTCTTATGTATTTATTATTTGGGATCATTTTTCTCCCACATAAATTACATCCTTTGATAATTTATTTGTTAGAAGTTCCACTGGTACCATTCTTTCAAGTATTATTTGCTGGATATAGCTTCATTTCAACCTCATACTTGTAGACTATTTTTGTTGGGCATAGAACTCTATGTTGTCAATTATTTTCTTTCTACACTTTAAAGGTGGGATTCCATTGCCTTCTTGCTCTCCTTGTTTCTTCTCACAAGGTGTCAGCAGTTAGTATGATTACTGCTTTTCACCTCCCCACCCCTCCATCACCCTACCCCCCAAGTGACCAGTTCCTTGGTTTCTTTCTTTTTGTTTTCATCAGTTTTATTAAGATAATGCTCTCTGATGCATAGCAAGTAATTGTGAAGACCAAGGCCTGGATCAGGCACACGTCAGTCTGTAGACTGTCATCCTTGCTGGCCAGCGCTCTGAAGAGGCCTCTGACAACAATTTTTTCTAACGCAATTTGTCTTTTGATTTCCAGACTGCTGGTGCCAAGAGTGTTGACTGTGGAACTGAGCAATCTGAAATAGTTAACAATCTCAATCTCTTCTCCATCTATCACGGTGCTGCTAATCGACTCAGTAGTGAGAATCTTTGTTTACTTGATATTTCAATTCAATCTATATAGCAGACTACAGCCTTGACTTTCTGCAGCAAATATCCCTTTAAAATATGAAAAGTTGCAGCTTCACTATGGGACACTGAACATAAAAAAAGTATACAAATGTTTCAACAAATTTCTTTGATATATAAAAAAACTTTAGTTGAAATATCAACCAATCCCAAATGAATAATGCCTGCTAATGAATGCTCAAAATCAAACTGTTCTCTTTTAAAAAGAAAATATGATACAGCTTTTTTAAAATTTTATTTAAAAATAGCATCTAGTAAGACTTTCTGCTCTTTCTGGCAATATTCTTGAGCAAGAGAAAAAAGGCACATTGCTTTACAAAAACATTCCAAATAAGGCCTACTGTCCCTACCTTTTATTTCCATAATCAGTGTTTGGCTTTCAGGTCACTGTATCTTCCAGCAATTTAAAGCACAAGTGAAAGTTCCAATTTTTACACTACTAGTAAAAAGAATACTTTCAATATGTTCAGCTCTATTAATATTAGGTGTTCTCTGTACTGCATATAGTCTATACACAGTAATGTGTTAAATCATTATACGCTTAACTCTTTATATGCTGAAACTTTCCATAGAGATAGCCACATAAATGTCCATTTGAAACATACCATTGTATATGTGTGTATACGCTTCTTTTTTTTTTATTTTTTTGTGTGTATATACTTCTTACTTTCTGTCCCTATTTTGTATAAAAAGGTAAATATGAATGCAATGTGGTACAAAAGGTTAAATGCTCAACTACTAACACACACACAAAAAAAATGTTTATGGTTGGAACTTAAGAGTTCCCAAGGAAGACAGGCTTGGCAATTTGCTTCCTTAAGATTGTGCTGTTGTTGCTGTTGCTGTGTGTCATCAAGCTGAAACCTCCAACAGGTTTTCAGAATCCATTAATTGCATTGGAAGAGATTGCCTATCCTTCTCCCTCAGAGCATCTCGTGGACTCAAACCTCATGCCTTTCGACTGGTAGTACCAACAGGCCACCAAAGCTCCCCTGCTAAAAGTTAGAACCTTAAAAATGGAATGAAATAATTATATTCTGCACACAATGGTCACCAGAAATTGAAAGAAATGAAAAGACAACTAATGATAAAAAGTTCAATGTAAATATGCACAACACATGCCTGGTATCTTGTATAATATTTGAAAGCAAGTTTATGTTATTACAGATAGTGCTTTATTAATGGAAGTCAAATAAGTAATCCTCTGACACGCTCTCAAGTCAACAGTGACTCTATAGTTCAGAATAGAATTGCCTGTTTGTAATCTGTACAGAGCAGAAAACCATTATCTTAGTCCCACAGAGAAAGATATTAGTAGATTAGTAGATTTGAAATGCTGACATTTGGTTAGCAGTCAAGCAATTAACCACTACATCACCAAGGCCCCTCTGTAAAAGCATGTTGTTGTTTTTGTTGTTATGTGCTGTGGATTGGCTTGCAACCCTATGTACAACAGCCCTATACTCTGCTCTCTATCCTTTGCCAATCTTATTGTCTCTGATACACCTATCCTCATTATCCCAGAAACTGAATCAATCCATCTCATGAGGGTCTTCCTCTCTTGTACTGTTCCTCCACCCTCCCAAACACGACATCTCTCTCCAAGATGGAACATGTAACATGTCCAAAGTATGTCAGACGAAGCTTCAGTATCCTCACCTCCAAGGAGCAGCCCAGTTTCACCCTTTCAAGGATGAACCTGTCTGTTCTCTTAGCTGTCCATGGTATATCCAATACTCTTCTCCAACACCACAGCTCAAAGGCATAAATTCTCTCTCTATCATCCCTAGTCAAAGTCCAGCTCTCTGATGCATAGCAAGTTACTGCAAAGACCATGGCCTGAATTAGGTACACCTTAGTCTCCAGATTGACAAGATTGCTTTCAGTACTTTAGAGAGGTCTCTGACAGCAGACTTTCCCAATGCTATTCATCTTTTCATTTCCTGGCTGCTGGTACCAAAAGTGTTGATTGTGGAGCCAAGCAAACTGAAGCTACTAACAATCTCAATCTCTACATTGTCTACCCTATTGAAATAATATTAAATGTGTTTATAGTAAAAATTTAATAAAATAGAGAGGAAATTAGAAAATCCATTAGATAGTGGGAGATACCAAATCATATTAGTAGACAGATGGGATACACTAAATAATGAAGGAATAAGCATTTTTCTCACATATTAAAAAGATCACTGTATATTAT
>NW_006400121.1:181506-183769 GCF_000299155.1 Elephantulus edwardii
AAGAATGTTTGGATGAAACAGTATAAATGAAAAGATTGTATAAAACACAATGTATATGGGAAGAAGCAACTCCTTGGAGGCAAGGATTCTGGGGCTTCGTCTGACATATTTTGGGCATGTTGCAAGGAGGGACAGGTCCTTGGAGAGGGACATCCTGCTTGGGAGGGTGGAGAGACGGTGCAAGAGGGGAAAACCCTCTATGAGATGGACTGATTCAGTGACTGGGGTAATCAGGATGGGTGTGTCAGAGGTAGTGCGATTGGCACAGGATAGAGCAGGGTGTAGGGGTGTTGTACATAGGGTCGCTATGAGTCGCAAATGACTCGACGGCACATAACAACAACAACAACAATATGGGAAGAAAGAAAAAAGTTGGAAATAGAAATACCATTTGACCCAGTATCCCACTATTAGGAATAAACCCTAAAGAAATTAGAGCCACAACTCAAACAGATGTATACACACCCATGTTTATCGCTGTATTATTCAGGATAGCAAAGAAATGGAAGCAGCCTATGTGTCCATCAACAAACAAGTGGATAGAAAAACTGTGGTGCGTTCCCACAATGGAGTATTACATAACACTGGAAAACAACTCATAAAACACTGTACAATAGAGGTTAGCCTGGAAGACGTTATGATGCATGAAATATCTCACACACAAAAGGACAAATACTGCATAAAATATCTGTTATAAAATAGGACTGACATGAGCAGTTGGGAACAGAACAGAAAAAGGGTGAATAGATAATGAACACTCCTTGAAATAGACAAAGGGAAGAACCACCCAAAAGGAATATATGAATAGACATTATATGAATGACAAAAATATGGAGCAAGATGTATACTGTAAAGTAGACTGGAGAAGGAGGAAAAAAGGAGAAGGGAGGAAAATGTGCAAAAATGAATGAATGAAAACTCAACCTTTCTGGAAACTTTCATTAAAATTATAATTGTAAAAGTATTAAAAATACATATAGCTCTAAATTAAGGAGCAAAGGAGCTCTGTTGGTGCAGTGGTAAAGTGCTCAACTGCTAACGGAAAGAAAGCTCAGCAATTTGAACCTTCCAGATGCTCAGCAAGGTAAAAGACTTGATTATCTACACCTTTAAAGACTACAGCCAAGAAAACCCTTCCCTCAGTGCTATACGTGTCAAATTATTTGGAATTGGCTCAAATGCCCACCACAGCAATCTGAGGGGCACAGGATAGTACCCAGCACATAGTTTTTGGATCATTTTTTAAGCATTTGATCTCATTAAAATGTTGACAAATATTCAGCAATCATAATAATCTTCCCAGCATATTTTCCACTAAAATCACACTGTGAGAGGAACACAAGGATATTCTTAACTGTAATAACACTCTTTTGATTCAACGAAAGAAGACAAAATCCTAAGAATATTTGGAAATTTTATTAAAACACATGGATAATAATATCCTGCCTTGGGAAAACAAACAAATCATAGCCAAAGGAGAACTCAAATTCTGGCAAAATGACCTCATAAAAGTCAATTAGGGCTCAGTACATTTTGGCCAGAAGAACTGATGTCTTTGAGTTGTGGTACTGGAGAAGGGTACTGAATATCTCATGGACTGCCAAAAGAACAAATGGATTATGTCTTGGGGGAAAAATGTAGTCAGAGTGTTCCTTAGAGGCAGAGATGGAGAAGTTTCATCTTTCGTACTTTGGATATGTAGCTAGGCGAGGCTACTCCTTTAAAAGGAGCATCATGCTTGGAAAGATGGGAAGGTCAGCAAAGAAAAGGAAGAGCCCCAAACAAGGATTGACACGATGACTTCAGCTATGGGCTCCAGCATGTAAGAGATGATGAGAGCGGCACAGCACATGGCTGGGTTCAGGTCGGCTGTTCACAGGGTTCTATGAGTCATACTCGATTTGAGAGCACCTAACAACAACATTTTAGCTATGCTTACATTTTTGGCCTAGTACATCTGGCTCTCCTCACCTCATACATCATAAGAACAATAAATTCCCTTTTAAAAGTGAAACAATGACCAGCAAATGGAGCAGCATCACTTTTAAAATGCCTACCATAACAAAGAAAATTCTGGATATGCAGTAATTCCAGGGAATTTAGATCAGTGGTTTTAAAGAACATCTCTTGAATACTACACACTTCAAAAGAACACTGAGGGGAAAAACAAGAGAATCTATTAAATCGTTACTGGTATAAATGGAACAATTTAGAAGTGATAACTCTCTCTGTGTGTGTGTGTGTGTGTGTGTGTGTGTGTGTG
>NW_006400121.1:183869-194235 GCF_000299155.1 Elephantulus edwardii
AACAATGTAGTCTTAAATTCTGCATAGGTTGGAAATTTAAAAATATTTCTAATAAAAAAACAGAATTCTTCAAAATAAATACAGGAAAGCAAAACTGTACGTCAGTATAAATGACCTTGTACACAACACTTCCATCAGTCACTTCTTGAGTGAAAAAAAAATTGCTTCAGCTTATGTTATTATTTTTACAAAAGTGTATATAACTACATGATAACCAAATTCATTCTTATAAAACAATGAAAGAAAATCATAAATTGGTGGGGTAAAGGGGCTATGAAAGAACACACAGATAACCTTGCTGGTGCTCATAATATTCCGACTCTTAAATTGGGTTCGCCAGTGTACAGGTAAATTCCATAGCTCATAAACTGTCTCAATTTTTCACATATATCAAGTATTATTATCACCTAATACACTGGACATATGCCTGAAAATAGTTCAGCTGTTTCAATGTGGTCCTTGGTTAAACAACTGACTGCTAACCAAAAGGTCAGTGGATCAAATCCACCAGCTGTTCTTTGGGATAATGAAGAAGCAATGTGCTACTATATGGATTTGTTGTTGTGTACCATTAAGTCAGAACCGACCGATAGCTGACCCTCTGGCAGGTTTTCAGAGGCAGTTAGTTAATCACACAGGAGGAGAATGCTCATCCTCCTCCGGCAGAGCAGCTCGTGGCCACGAACCCTGTGCCTTTGGAATTGCAGTGCAGCTTCTTGCCTACTAGGCCACCAGAGCTTCCCATGCATTTACAGACTTGGAAATCCTATGATGCAGCCCTACTCTGTACAGCATGGTTACTGAGAGAGAAAGAGAGAGAAGGAGGAAGGAGGGGGAGAGAGAGAGATTGATCAAGTAAAGATTCAAATACTACTGTTGCCAATGTTAATGATTGAAATGTGATACTTTACCTTAAAAGTCAATTTTACTCACTGACTCAAATCCTCTCTATAGACAATATAGTTCTAAAGTATATGATCATTTTCTTTTAAATAAGCCTTTTTTTAAAAAAAAAAAGAATACATTTACTGAGTAATAATAGCAACAACTTAATTTAGAATTAAAGTTTCTATTGGGAAAATATAATTTTATTTTTTACTGTATCTCCCGACCAGTATCCACTGCCAAGGATGCCTTCAACAATTAAATACCAGTGCTAACTCATTCCATAGGGAATACTGCTGACGCAGAAACCAGGAAACCATTTCTCTCCATTGGGAATATCTAGAAGAAAGGATGGGGGAGTGGGGTATAGTAAGGGAGAAGTTGAAGAAACACCCCATTATTTGCTAAACTAAAAACACATATGCACACATGGGAATTATTTTACTTTCAACAAGTTCTGAAAGTAGTAACAAAACCAGAGAGAGTTAAAAGAATAATTTAACACTGATGTTTCAGGAATGCACAAAGAGACCAGCCTTTAGAACTCATGTTTCTAAGTTTGTTCATCTAAAATCTAAAAAGCATTTTTTATGACAACAAATTTGCTATTTCTCAGCATTTTGTCTTCTTGGCAGCTTATTCCCCACTCAAAGTTATAATTCTGTATTCACAATACCATAATCATTTCCATGGTAACTTCCTGTGATGTCACAGAGAAAAATACTATTGACTTTTGTGAATCTGTTTTGCCAGCCAAATGGCATACATTTATTTTATTCTTCCTAAAATAAATCAAAGGATTACTAGGTAGAGTCCTGTGTATGAAGTCGTAAAAGTGAAACCTCATCTACAATCATTAAAGATGCAAGTTAATAAAGCTAGCTGGACAGTGTACTGGTTAAAACACAAAGTAGCAATGTCATTCTACTTGAGTTCATATCCTAGTTGTATCAATTAATTTAGCCCCTGAATTCTACAAATAGTTTACATTCTAACCAAAAGCCTGAAGGCTCAAATCCACCCAGAGGCATTTAAAAAGAAAGGTCTGATAATTTACTTTTGAAAGATCAGACACTAAAACACTGGTCTTTAGTCAGTCACCTAGAGCAACAGAGTAAGAAAAGCCAGAAATAGTAGTTCATGGATTATATGGTTAAATGCCTCCATGAACAACTATTTCTTCTAACATGAAAACATAAGAACTGGATGGTGTCCAGCTTGCAATACTAAACATTTGATGAAGGATTCCATAGAAGAATTCTGACCAAAGGGTGGCGTGGGGAGAGGGTAGAAAATCAAGAACAGAATTCTAAGTCTTATGGGCTTTCTGAAGCTACTATTGTCCTGAAATAATTTTTAAGCCTTAAACCAAACATATCCCTTCAAGTACTATTAAAATTGAACAACAGTGACCCTGCCTGAGGATTCTGAGGATGTAAATCTTTAGAGGAAGAAAGTGTCTCTATATCTCTAATAGTGCGGTTGTTGGATTCAAACTGCTGACCTTGTAATAAACAGTGTAATACATAATGTACTAGGCTATTAAAGCTCCCTAAAATGTTTGGTAAAGTGGATGGCAAATGTGGTTAGATGATGTTGAGTTGGCCATAGCTCATAACCCTATAAACAACAAATCTGAACTCTGTCCTACGCTACACCATCCTTAGGATCTCAGCCAACCTCAAGTTCATTACTGTAATCACTATGTCAATCTGTCTCTTTTAGGCTCTTTCTTACTTTCACTAATATTTGACCTTTCCCAGGATGATGTCTTTTTTCAAAGACTTGTCTCTTCTGACAACATGCTCAAAGTATGTGAGACTAAATTTCACCATCTTTTTCTTTAAGAAGTACCCTGGTTGCACTTTCTCTAAGACAGATTTGTTTTTCTGGCAGTCTAGAGAATATTCAATTCTACTTGTCAACACTCAAAATTCAAAAGCATTAATTCTTCTTTGGTCTTCCTTATTCGCTGTCCAACTTTTGGATTCATAGAAACCAACTGAAAATATCAGATGCACCACAGTCTTTACTATCTTTACCCAAAGTAGTGAGGTCAATCTTCTTGAGTTCATATCCCAGATAAACCAATTAATTATTAGTCCTTTAAAAAGGTCTTTTTACACTTTAAAAAGGTCTCAGACAGCAGATATTCCAAATACAACACATCTTTTTGATTACTTACCCATTGCAACCATGGATGTTGATTGTGGATCCAAGTAAAATGAAACACTTGACAACTTCAGTCTTTCCTCCATCTATCATGATGTTGCCTATTGGTCCAGTGGTGAGAATTTTTTAACAATATGGAGATGTAGTCCATATTGATGTTGAAATGTAATCAATATTAATGGCTATAGTCTTGGATCTTTGAAAATAACTGGACAGTACTTGTGCTTCAAGTCTTCAGTTTCTAGAAACAAGACTGCTTAATGTGCATACTGCATGTTGTTAATGAGTCTTCCTCCAATCCTGAAATCACATTTTCCTTCAAATAATCTAACTTTTCAAATTACGTGCTCAGCATAAAGATTGACTAGGCATATAAAAAGGATATAACCCTAACAAATGGCAAATATAACCTTAAAAAATTGGTTTCCTCCAGAACATAGTTATCTCTGATAACAGGATATAAAATAAAACTAGAGGGTGGTGTTTTTATTATTATTCGTTCAGTTAGTATCTATTGAAGGCCTAATTTTTGCCACATAGTGTTCTGGGTGCTGAGAAGATAAGGACCAGTGTTTGTGCTTAAAAAAAAAAAACCCCTATTTCTTATCTACTGCTTCAGTTTAAGGCTTATCTCCCTATGGAGGAGGTGGGATCCTAGTATGCCAGCAACCTTGGTTCCCACACATCTCAGCAGGAAGTGTGCACATTTAACAGCCTGAAGCAAAGTGCCTCTCTGTAGATGTGAAATAAAGTCTGGTGGGTAGGTCTATCTTAATTTGCCATTTCACCCTGAAGGAAGGAATGCAGTCCTTTTTCAAGGATAATTTTAAATGGGTAAGTCTGCAGTGTGCTGCCAACTTAAAATTATTATTTGGGCTTATAGCAAAGTGACAATTGTCTGAATATCTGAAAACACAATGGTAGTAAATACTAACCTTCAGAAACCAAAGTATCAGTTAATTGCAAGCTTCTTTAAATGCCTACTTCTATAGCAGTAACACAATAATTTTATCTACAACTTTATGACAAGAGGAGCACTGAAAACCACGCCCCCTTATGCTTTCCTAGATGTATTTCTGTCATCGTACCCATACACTTTATTCCTGAGAAGGCACTTGAACAATCCAGGTGCTATGCATAAGGAGCAGCTTCTGTCAAAGAGGCAGGGCAGACTCCAGGACATTCGCAGCTGACTCTCCCTGAAAGATTCTTTTCCCTTCCCCCTTCACACTTGCTCCCAGGAAGCATCCCTACTCAGGCTGGATCCCCAAATATTCACATATTAACAAAGTGTTTAACTCAAACTTCATGATTAGTAAAATCATCCTTAGAGGATCCCATAAATTGTCTTGTTAGAGCAAGAATTTGTAAATGTCAATCAATCTTTCCTCCTAAGCTCCTGAATTTTCTGTTCTTAAACCCCTTGAGCTCTCTGGAATAGTCGTAGGCGTTGTGCTGCTAATCAAAAAATGGTTCAAATCCACCAGTTTCTCTGAGGGAAAAAGATGGGCCATCTCCTTCCTAGTGATTCACAGCTTTGGAAGCCTGCCAGAGGGTCAGCTATGAACGGATTCTGACTAGAAGACAGTGACTCACCAACTGACTAAACTCTTTTCATTGATTCTTCTCTGCAGAGTATTTTTGTGAATCCTCGCAAAGTACTGCCCGGCTCTGTTCCATCTCTAAAATCTCTGATTTAAATTTAACAAGTACTCCAGTTTACTCTTTGTTACTTAAAGAAAAGCTGGAGAAGTTTATTACTAGAAGCACTTAAAATACTTGACAGGCTGGCAATACTGTGTTTTCTGAACAAGAAGGCAAAAAACAATACGAAAGAGGAAGACAGTGTTCTGTGTCTAGACATAACACATTTTTTTTCGAACACTATTAAGCACAGACTTTGAGCGTTACTTGACAAAGATCTTAGGGGAAAAACCTTGTCAAATAAGCTTGCGAAATACTGCAGTTGATTCACAGCACTGGCAAACCTCGTTTTACTGCACTTCCCTTTATTTTGCTTCGCAGATAATTGCATTATTTATATGTAGAAGGGTTTCGGTAACCACGCATTGAGCATGTCCATCAGCTGTCCAATAGCACGTGCTCACTTTATGTCTGTTTCATATTTCTGTCATTCTCACAACACTGCAAACCTTCCAAATGCTATTGTACAGTTAGACACTAGATGTTGTTGTTTTTGTGTGCCATCAAGTCAAAACTGACCCATAGCTGACCCTCCAGCAGGTTTTCAGAGGCAGTAAATCGCATGGAAAAATACTGTCCATCCTTCTCCCAGAGCCACCGGTAGATCAAACTGTCAGCCTTTATGACTGCAGTGCAGCTTCTTACCCCGAAGTCACCGGAGCTCCCTAGAGACTATAAAGAATAGAATAAACCTAACTTTCATATGCACTAAAAAACCCCAAACCATTTGTGTGATTCACCTTATCATGACACTCACTTTACTGTGATAGTCTGAAACTAAACACACAGTATCTCTGAGGGATGTCTACATACATTAAGATATTAAAGCCCTGAGAAATTCTGCAGTAAAGAAATTTGCCTATATTTAACTAGACACTTCCCAAAATAATTCGCCCCAAAATCCTTTCCAACCTACATTTCGGAATACACCTAAAGAAATGCTGTTGTTTCATAATCACGACATACGCCAAATGTTAATAAAGTTAATAGAAACATGCAGTGCATCACAAAGTATTAATGCATATCTCAGAACATTTTTCCATTTAGGAAATAATTTATTGCCATCAAGTTGGAATCAAGTCATCATTGACCCTCCAGAAGGTTTTCAGAAGATATAAAATGCACAGAAGGATACTTCTCATCTTTCTCCAGTGGAGCAGGTGTTAGATTTGAACCGCCTGCCTTTGGAGTGGCACTGCCACTTTACCCTAGGTCACCAGAATTCCTTGTTATTTTTTGTTTGTTTGTTTTACCATGCTAGAGCTGTCCTCTAATTGTCCCACAATTTCTATGAGAGGTACAAACAATATTCCATAAATTTATGAAATGGCTAAATTATATACAGGAATGTAAGTTGTCGTTTATTTAATCAATATATCTAATACATATGTTGGTTTTTAAAAAAAATTAAAAAGTATTTGTAGAATGAATGACTACATAATTTTCATTTCTTTCTTACTGCTCCCTAAGTGGTAACTCTTCAGATCTGCTTTTCCAAATGGCCTTTTTAGGTGCTAGAAGTCTGGTGTCTGTGAGAATCACGCACGTAGGAGCATACTATGGACGACTGAAGTCAGGCCTGGGTTTAAAGCGTTCTAACTAGCTATGTGACCCTGAGCAGTTAATGTCTGCAAAAAAGGAATTAAAACGCTTTATTCCATAAGACAACTGTGAAGAAAGTGCGTGGCATAATCTTGGCTCACAGCAGGTATTTAAAAATACCAGTCATTTTCCTTCTCATCTCCCTCATTCTAATTAACTTTATCCTAATTAAAGCTGAGGAAAAAGGAATTCAATGGATAAGTAAAATGTCATGGTAGACTATTAAATTAAATGAGGTAAACCAAAACAAATCTCATATGGAATATGACCAAGTACAGAATTTGTTTCTAAATATTGTTAATACTATTCCCCATCCATTTGCAGAAAGGTCTTGAGTATGAAGTTTCTTTTAATTTTTAAGTATCCACCTCTTCTAATTAAATTAAGCCCATAAAGGAGTTACAGGGTTGTGGAAACAGTTAACACATTCAGCTGCTAACCTAAAAGCTGGAGGTTACAGTCCAGCCAGAGCCACCCTGGGAAAAAGTGCTGGTGATCTCTCCCAAAACCCCAACCCCTGAAAGAAACCCTCTGCAAGAGTTCTGTTCTAACACATACAGGGTAATCATTAATGAAAACCAGTTAGGCCAGCAAAGCTTCCAGCACATAATCACATCAAATGACCCTGTTCCTGTTAGGAGAGCTCTGATGCTGTCATCTACAGGAAGCTATGCTGCCAGCTCAAAAGCTGAGCCACTCTGGTGGTTCAGATCCACCAGTGGCTCCTCAAGAGAAAAATGGTCAATCCCTTCCTATGTGATTTACAGCCTCGGGAGAATCCACTGAAGGATCGGCTATGAGCTGGTTCCTATCCCATGCCAATGAGGAGAAGAGACGAGGATATTCTGCTAAAGGCTTTATGTTCCTCAAAACCAAGCAGCCTATTTTTAAGATAAAACATTGTCTCTTCTCTCAAATAGCTTTCGAACAAACAAAAAAGAAAAACCATCCCAAAGTAAAACAGTTACATGTTTTACATACACTTAAAAGCCACTGAGAGTATAATTATTCACCACACAGCTAAATTACACAAACAAGATGGAATCTTCTTTGGTTACCAGATATACCTCATTTGAAGACCGTGGACTTGTATTTGCCGTGTTTCTATATTTGATGCAAATTATTTAATACTGAGACAGCAATTTGCTAATAAAGGACTTTATAAGCCCTACTATCATGAGGTCAATTCTGATTCATAGCACCCTACATATGGTGTGTCTGAGGTTTAAACCTTCATGGGAGGAAAATGCCCATCTGGTGGATCCAAACTGTGGACTTCTAGGCTAACAGTGAAATTCATAACACATTATATCACCAACGCTCCTTAAAAGACTGTATAAGGGAGCTCCATTTTCTTTAACGTGTCAATCAGTCATGAGTGAAGTAAGGAAAGGTAGGAGTCACCTATTAAAATGGAAATTCACTACCTGATGTGCTGACAGACTAACAAGAGAGTTATGAGAAACAGCTTCATTAAACAGACTATTTACGTTCCAGTAAATCCAGTGCTTTCAAATTCTGACATTTGTTTTGAAATCAGATTCAAATTTAGTACATACCATTTCTTTATTGGCAAAAGAAGCAAGAAAAGTGAATGCCAGCAAGTCTAGCTATTTTACACACACATTTTGTGTGTGAGGGTATTAGAGAAGCTATGAATGAGATCAAAATTAACACCACATGTGTGGCTTTGGAGAAACAGAAATGACTTGTTAGATTTCTATCCTAAAACTAATTTATATTTTTGTAATCCCACTGATAAGGCCGTTAGCAAGCATGACAAACTCTCCCACACGCTATCTGTTCTGTATTAATAACTTATTTTATGCATTTAAAATAAACAACCAAAGATCAAATCACCTTGAAATGGAGGCAAATTCCCAGGCACGTAACAAAATACGGCCCTACAGTTTCCAATTTTAGCTGGAATGGAAAGGAACCCTGAATAAGCAAAGCCCTCCTGAGATAAAGAGAAACAAAGTAGGAGGCATCACACTCCCTGATCTCAAATCCTACTACACAGCCGTGGTGGTCAAGACAGCATGTTACTGGTACAGCGACAGAAAGAGATCAATGGAATAAATCTGAGAGCCCAGAAATCAACTCACCTAATTATGGTCCACTGATTGTTAACAAAGAGACAAAATCAGTTAAGTGGGAAAATGACAGTCAGTCTCATGAACAAACAGTACCGGCAAAATTGGAAAACAATCTGCAGAAAACTTAAACAGAACCCATACTTCACACCATACACCAAAACCAACTCAAGGTGGATCAGCAACCTAGAAGTAAAACCAAAGATTATAAAAAGTCATCAGATAAAAGCTAGAAAGCAATCTAGAAGCCCTAATCTACAGCATGAACATACTTCCAAGCATAATGGAAAACCTATAACCAGGAGAGAATAAAATAGATGAATAAAAAAACTTCCTCATCAGGGTAAAAAGGAAGCCACAGATGGGAAAAATATTCAGCAATGACATAGCTGATGTTGTTTTTGTTATGTGCCATCAAGCCAACTATGACTTACAGTGACTATATGCACAATGACTCTGAACCCTGATCTATCCTGACCCAATCTCATTACCTCTGACACACCTGCCCTCATTACTCCAGTTATTGTGTCAATCCATCTCTTCTGGGGCCTTCCTCTCCTGTGCTGTCCCTCCACCCATGCAAGCATGGTATCTTTCTTCAAAGACTGGTCCCTCCTAGCTATATGCCCAAAAGTATGTCAGATGGAGCTTCAAAAATCCCTGCCTCCAAGGAGCAGAGTGGTTTCATCCTCTCCAGAAAAGATCTGTTTGTTCTCTTGACAGTCCATGGTATGTTAAATACTTTTCTCCAGACCACAACTAAAAGGCATCAATTTTTCTTCCGTCATCCTTGGTCATTATCCAGCTCTCTGATAAAGAGCAAGTAATGGTGAAGGCCATGTCCTAGATTAGGTGCACCTTAATCTCTAGACTGACATCATTGCTTTTCAGCACTCTGGAGAGGTCCTTGACACCAGATTTTCCTAATGCAATTCATCTTTTGATTTCCTGACTGCTAGTGCCAAGAGCGTTGACTGTGGAACTGAGCAATCTGAAATTGTTAACGATTTCAATCTCTTCTCCATCTATCACAATGCTGCCAATTGACCCAGTGGTCATTTTGATGTTGAGCTTCAAATCATATTACAAACTACAGTCTTTGATCCTCTGCAGCAGATGCTACAGGTCCTCCTCAGTTTCAGCAAGTAAGGTTGTGTCATTTTCATAACAAAGTTGTTGATGAGTCTTCCTTCAACCCTGATGCCACATTCCTCCTCACAAAGTCCAACCTTTCAAATGATCTGTTCTGCATACAGACTGAAAAGGTGTGGAGACAGGACACATTCCTGATGTACTTCTTTTCTGATTTTGAACCATGCAGTGTTTCCCTGCTCTATTCTAATGACTGCCTCCTGGTCCAAGGACAAGTTTCGCATTAGCACAATTAAATGTTCTGGGATTCCCATTCTTCTCAAGGTTAGTCACAATTTGTTGTAATCCACACAGTCAAATGACTTTGCATAGTCAATGACACACAGATTGACATTTCTCTGGTATTCTCGGCTTTTGTTGTTGTTGTTGTTATGTGCCGTCAAGTCGCTTGCGACTCATAGAGACCCTATGTATAACAGCCCTAAACTCTGCTCTGTCCTGTGCCAAACGCACCGTCTCGGATACACCCATTCCCATTACCCTAGTCACTGAATCAATGCACCTCATAGAGGGCCTTCCCCTCCTGCGTTGTCCTTCCACCCTTCCAAGCATGATGTCCTTCTCCAAGGATCAGTCCCTCCTTATAACATACCTAAAGTATGTTAGACGGAGCCTCAGAATCCTTGCCTCCAAGGAGCAGCCTGGTTTGATCCTTTCCAGGATAAATCTGTTTGTTTTCCTAGCAGTCCATGGTACCCTCAATACTCTTCTCCAGCACCACAGCTCAAAGGCATCAATTCTCCTTCTATCCTCCT
>NW_006400121.1:198502-244891 GCF_000299155.1 Elephantulus edwardii
TTTAAGACCCTGGATTCAAGCCTCTTTCAGTAATTTAGTGGCCCCTCTCCATCTGGGAATCTGTCAGCACTGCCCTGTTATTGTTGTTATGTGCCATCAAGTTGAGTACGACTCAGAGTGACTCTATGAAAAACAGATCTGAATCCTGTCCTGTCTTGTGCCATCTCACCATTTCTGACATACCGGAGTCTACTGTTGTAGTCATCCCACCTCGCTGAGGGTCCTCTTGTCTTTTGCTGGCCCTCTACCTTTTCAAGCATGTCCCTTTCCAAGGAATGGTACCTCCCAGCAACAAGCTTCAAGTATGTGAGATGAAGCTTTGTCATCCTTACCTCTAGCAAGCACACTGGATATATATAACCTAGAGGCTAAGATTTTAAAAAAGATAGCTCATATGACTCATAATTGAAGTTAATCAGCTAAGGTGGCTATATGAAGTGCCAGTCCACAGTGCTACAAAGATTGTCCTTGTGAGGTGCCATCATGTCACCACCTACTCACAGCGGCCCTAGGTCAACAACAGAATGAAACACTGCCTGGTCCCATGCCATCCGCACAATTACCCCGTGCCTGAGCACACCAGTGCGGCCACGGTGCCAATCCATTTTGTTGACGGCTTCCCTCTTTCACTGACCCTCCCTTTTACCAAGCACGAAGTCCTTCTCCAGGTCCAGGCATCTCCTGATAACACGCCCAGAGTAGCATCAGGATAGTGAGCTACAGGATTCCCTGGGTTTTCAGAAGGCCCAACCTTCCTAAAGTGGGCAGTGGAAGACAGACAAGCAGGCAAAGAAGTGGAAAAAAATTACCTTCAGTGTTGCTTTAATTGTACCAAGGGAAAAAGAAAAGCAGTGAGGTCAGGAACAGTGGGTAGGTAGTGGTCTAAACAGAATGAGATCAGATAACTTCTGGGTATGACACTGTTGTTAACTGGTATCAAGCTGGTACCCTACCCAAGATAACTCCATGGTACAAGAAAATACACCACTTTCCATTCTTGCACCATCTCCAAGATTGAATGCAGACCAGACTCTTGTGATAACATGGGATTTTCAGCAGCTGATTTTCAGCAATAGATTGATCACCAGGCCATTCCTCCTCTGAGTCCATCCCCATCTGGAAGCTCTACTGAAATCTGGCCCACCTCATAGAAAACATGGTGGTGTGGATGAAGTGCATTAACCAGAAACCCAGGCCTTGCAATTCTACAACTGAATCAGCAATGTCATCTTTACCATGTACTATGATGTGGGTGTTAAGTAACTTCTAGTTAGCTCCAAATCACAGTGACCAATATACATCTCTACAAAGCCTTGCTTGATCCTACGCCATCCTTAACAATCTTCAATGTGTCTCTATTCATGTTGTCGTCACTGTGACTCTCTTTAAGGTCTTCTTCTCCTTCTCTAATACTTCTAAGCCTGGTGTCGTTTTCCAAGAACAAAGTCATCTTTTCTGTGCATCACCCACTAAACCAAAATTCCTACATTTTAAAACAAGTCATTACAATGTACTAAAATCTTTTAGAATTGTATCCTGGCCTCTAAATGTCCACTATACCACAAAGAACTGAAAGCTCTGTCCATGTCATGTGCTCATCATCTCCTGCTTCTTGAGGTGCAGGGCTCCCTACACAGCTTCTTTCTGGTTGCCTGCTGTGATGAGAAACCCCTTGCAGAAGGTGGTATGGGGCAGTTCCAGCCAATCTTCCTCTACTGAGGACATTTGTTTATAAAGTGGAATTTTAAACCCCTTTCCTACTACATCAAAACCCACCAAGACTTAGCTGAGGAAAAGAAGAACTAGGGTTGTTTATACAGGTGCCAGGTCCAAAGGGTGCTCACAAGGAGCAACCCTCCCCTCCGGCTGCACTCAGATCCCAGGCATAATGGCTCGATGGGGTGCTGCTGGGGGTGGGGTGGATCCTTCTCCAAAGAGAGGAGGAGGGCCTGTGGAAGGTCCCAAACAAAACCAGATGAGCACAAAATACAGCAGGAGTAGCCAGTTTCCACTGCGTAAGATGTTATGCAGTAGATAAAATAAAGCACAGTAAGCAGATTAGCAAACATTATTTAGAAATGTAAAGATACAGCACAAAATTTCTTGTCTGTGGCATAAGCTTCTCCTTCCTAAAGGAAGCCTCATTCCTTTACTCACTCCCTCCAAAAACAGCAGTTTAAATGACCTCTGCTCTTCGACCCACTTTGTCTTCTGTAGGAATTCCATTCATCCTTTTGTTACCCTCTGAAACCCATTGTGCCCTCATTTTCCTTTTCACTTTCACTTATATTCCTAAAGAAACTCTATTAATGCATAAAGAAAACAATTATCCCTGGTTAGGGAGACAAATTTAATACCATAAAGCTGTTATGTACTACTTCTTAGTTTAAAAGACTTTAAAAGACTAGTACATGAGAAGTAGCTATCTTACCTTGATCATTTCAAAGCTTTATCAGTTCATACCAATCTTAGCCCAGCTAAGAGCCCCAAGGGCAAAATAAAGTAACAGAGTTTTGAAGTAAGCCTCACACATGACTGGTGCTATATCAGGCTTCTCAAGGGACAGAATCGCAACCTGCTCAATCCCTCTTTCTCTCCCTTCCTCTCCTACAGGAAAGGTTTCTCAGAGGAAACAAGTTAAAAACAGATGCATCAAGTTGAAGAAGTCCCCTCCTTAGGAATGCAGGGGATCCAAACCCCAACCAATGCCACAAGTCTCCAGGCTATGCTGGGCTATGGCCAGTCTCACAAGATGGGGAGCCAATAAAAGCAGTACCCACCAGAGGCTCCCTCTCTTCTTCTGCTGGTTACCTGCCAAAAGGTTTGGGTCCATCCCTGACTTTTCAGAGGGATCTCTCCCCTTTTTTCCTCTTTGCATTTCCCTTGAACTCTTCCACATGGAAAGATTTCTTTCATAAACCAAGCCTCCTTTGAATTACCTTAATAAATCCTTTTCATTTGTTTTACTAACTTCCCCCTGTGTTGTATGTGTGTCTAAGTGTGTTAACTTATTTACAGTCATCTCAACTCACACCCTCTCAGGAAATAATAGTGAGGAGTGAAGAGACAAAAATGAACCCTACCTAGCTTTAGCACATTCCAAGGCTTGCTTAGTGCTGTCTCATTTTTGCAGGTTCAGTTTCTGGAAAACTACCCAGCATTCATCTGAAGTCATTTTTCATTCAACAGACAACACCAAAAATCAGCTGGGGGTCTAACCATGTAGAAAGCCCCAGGCATGAAAAAGTAGGGGAGCCTTTCTCAAGACCCTACATACTATGAAGAAAAAGACACAGGGAGGGAGGACCCAAAAAAGAAACAAATGAGAGCAAAGATAAAAACCCAACTACAAAAGTCCACTGTTTTACAGTAATATCAGCAATGAATGACTGTCCAAAAGTAAATCTTAAACATCATTTACACTAGTGGTGTTTTTAGGTGCCATTAAGACTAACTACAACTCAAAACTACCAATAAACAACAGATCTGAATTTTACCTTCTCTCCACCATGCTTACGGCCACTGTTGAAGTCACTATGTCAAACCAACTCCTGAGGCTCTTTCTCCTTTTCCTTGACCCTCTACCTTTCCTAGTATGATGTATTTTTCCAAGGACAGGCTCATCCTGGCAACATGGCCAAATTATGTGAGATGAAGTTTCACCCTCTCTCTAGGAAGCACCCTGGTTGAACTTCCTCCACACAGAGTTCTTTTATCAATCCATGGGATAGTCAACATTTTGTGTCAACATTATAATTTAACTGCATAAGAAGTAATTGAAAATACCATGGCTTGGATCAGTTGCACCTAAGTCTTTAAACGGATATTCTTGCTCTTTGGAACTTTCAAGAAGTCCTTGAATGACAAACTGAAATAACAGATACACAAGGAAACTGTCATCAGCATTCAAAACAAATTGATGTGTACGTATAAATGCAACAAAATATATAAGATCTATCTAAGGAAAACTATAAGAATGTGAAGAAATAAAAGAAGATTTAAATCAATGGAGAGTTATGCCATGAACATGGATGTTGTTGTTGTGTACCATCGTGTCAGAACCGACTCATAGCTGACCCTCAGGTGGGTTTTCAGAGGCAGTTAATTACACAGGAAAAGACTGCCTGTTCTCCCAGAGTAGTTGGTGAATAAGACTTAATATTATTAACATATATTCGTCTTTGCTCCCAACTCTATGTTGTTGTTGTTGTTGTGTACCACTGACTCAGATATGACCCACAGCTGACCCTCTGGTGGGTTTCCAGAGGCAGTAAATCACATGGGTGGAGACTGCCAATCTTTCTCCTGTGGAGCAGCTGGTGGATTCTAACCAAGAGCCTTTCGGTTGGCAGTACAACTCCTTACAATTAAGCCAGCAGAGTTCTCCACCTATATACTCAATACTGTAGTTTTGTGGATTTTGACAAACCACTTACAAAGCTTTTATGGAAAAGTAAAAGAAGCACCTGAGTAAAAGAACCAGTACAATGCTGTTGAAGAACACAGTTAGGGGACTACCTGACTTCAGACTTACTACAAAAGCTACAGTGATCACAAAGCTTAATTAAGCTATAGGGATGAAGACACTGAGGCATTCAAAAAAGAAAAATGATCAATGGAACAGAATACAGAGCCGAGATGCAGGCTCACACAAATATAGTTAACTGATCTTTGACAAAGAGCAAAGTCAAATCTAGAGAAAGGCTAGATTTTTTAGTATATGGTGCTGAGACGAAGGAGAACCACCAAAAAAAAGGAGTCTAGACACAAAGTTTCCATCTTTTACAATAACTAAATCTAAAATGAATTCTAGATCCAAACATAAGCTACAACACTATACAACTTCTAGGATATAGCATAGGAGAAAATATAGACGGCTTTGGGTTTAGCAAATTTTTAGATAATATATGAAACATCATGCATAGAAGGGGGAAAAATTTATGTTGGACTTCGTAAACTGTAAAATTCTGTTCTGCAAAAAATACTGTTAACACTACCTATCCAAGCACGATGTCCTTTTCCAGGAAGTGGCCCTCAGATGACAAGTCCAATAACTATGAGAGAGCAGGTCTCATCATCCTCATTTCTAAGGCTGTGTTCTTTTAATATACCAGTTCAAAAACTTCTTTTACAGTCTCCCTTTTTTCATTGTCCAACTTGCACATCCATATGAAGCAATTTAAAATACATGGCTTGGCTTAGTTACACCTTAATCTTCAAGATTATATTCTTGCTCTTTCACACTTTGAAGAGGTAATTTGCTGCAAATGTGTCCAATGCAGTATCTTGTTTGATTTCTTGTTGCTGATCTCATGGGCACTAATTGTGGGTCTAAATCAAATTGAATCCTGGACAATTTCAATGTTTTCTCCATTTACCATGATACTGTGTATTGGTCTATTTGTGAGAATTTTTATTTACTTCATGTTTTAATCATATGTTTTATTCATAGTTGTAATCTATACTAAATGTTATGTAGTTTTTTGGGATCATCAATAAATATTTCAAGACATTTAAAAAAAAACACTGTTAAGAAAATTAAAAGTCCCAGACTGTGAGGAAATAATTGAAAAATATATGTGTAATATATGTGTAATAAAGGATTTACAAAAATTCTTACAATCCACTAATTTAAAAAAAATTAAAAACAAGCAAACAAAAAACAAAAAAACACCTCTCCATGTCTAGGTAAGGGAAGAAGGAAGAAAATAAGAGAGAAGCAATACAGAGGGTTAACAGACCACACAAACTTCAAGTTCTTGAGACCAGAAGAAATGAGTTGTGTCTGTTTACCATTGTTGATCATCCTAAATGGAATCACAGTAGAGAGTCTTGGACAGAATGGGAGAAAATGTGAAATAAAACTCAAATCACAAGAAAGACTAGCTTTTCTGGTCTAATACAGACTGGGGAAACCACTGAAACCAACCATACTCACCCAAAAGACTCAACTTTACACCAAAAATAAACAATAACCTGAGTGGGGTGCTTACTCCTTTGAATAATCAATCATATTTGATGAAAAGGGCAGTATGTGGCCACGAACAAAATATGAGGCAAGAAGGAAAGAGATAAAAGGGCAAATGAAAAAAAGAATCACGGGGGAAAGTGTGAAAATGCTGTGGGATTGTAATTGACGTCATAAAACAAAATCTGTATGAATGATTAAATGGAAAACCAATTTGCTCCGTAAGCTTTGGAACAAAGCACAATAAAAAGCTTTTTAAAAAAATCGTAAAATAGGAAAAAATCTGTAAAACAACTGACTACGCTAAAGCTGACAGTCAGTTATTACCATCAAGTTTTAATGGACTCACAGCTGACCCTCCAGCAGGTTTTTTGGAGGCTGTGTATCTCATTTTTCTCCCTCAAAGAACCTACCACCAGAGAGAAGCGGACTTTCAGCTGCAAGCACAGTTCTCTAAATACCACAGCACCAGAACTCTCTAAAAGCACATAAACAATTGGCAAATACATTTAAAAAAAACCAAAAAACAAAAAACCGCTCCCTAGTTGTTATGTAACCTCAAGATGGAACCAACTCATAGCCGACCCTCTAATGGGTTTTCAGAGGCAGTAAATTTCATAGGAGGAGACTGTCCATCTTTCTCACTTGAAGCAGCTTGTGGATTAATGCTTTCAGATTGGCAGTGCAACCCTTACCCACAAAGCCACCACAGCTCCCTATCCAATATGACTAGGGAACTGAAAATCAAAACAATGACAAGATACCACCACATTCTTACTGGATTGGCTAAAGTCTAAAACACTGGCAATACTAAATGCTGGGAGAATGTGAAACAACAATACTTTCATTCATTGCTCATAGAGATCCAAAATTATATATTCATAGTAGAAGATAGCTTGGCAGTAGTTATGTAGAGGCTTACCATTTGATCGCACTTCTAGGTATTTATCCAAATGAACACATACATCCACATAAAAACCCATACACAACTGTTTACAGTAGCTTTATTTTTAATGGAAAAAAATAAGAAACAACTGAGTGAATAAACTGTAACACAGTCAAACAGCAATAAAAAGAAAATGATCTATCAAGCCATGAAAAGATATGGAGAACCTTAAATGCATGCTGCTAAGTAAAAGAAGATAGCTGAATAAATTACACAGGCCACAGTTCTAACTATATGACCTTCTGCAAAAGGCAGAACTACAGAGATAATGGAAAGAAAGTTGTCACCAGGGATCAGAGGAAGAAAAGAGGGATGAATAGATAGAGTACAGGGGATTTTTAGTGTGGCAACGTTTGCTCTTCATTTGTTAATATCAGTCAGAATTGCCTAGAAGCAGCAACACAGAACTGTACAATAAAAAGTCTGAATCCCAAGATAAAACTGTGTGCTTTAGTTAATGTATCATAATTGAGTCATCAAGTTTAACAAATGTATCACAAGAATACAGGTGTTAATTATTTTTTTTAAAAAAGTATGTGCAGTGGGAAACGGTGTATATGACAATTCTACTTTCTTTACAACTTCTCTGTAAAACTGCTCTTTTAAGAGTCTGTTAAAAATTTTAACAGATAAAAAGTGATGCAGTTTGTTTTAAGAAAAGAAAGTGGTCTTTGTCTCTAAACACGTTTCTTTCCATGTTTTACACCAGGAGTCACTTCCTCCAGGGAATTTTCCCTGATTCCCAGTCTGTGTGAAGTGTCCTTCCTCTCAATTCTCCTCTTGTATTCCCTTTTCTGCAGCAACTCTCATTTTGTGTTACACCTGTAAAGTTACTAGCCTACCTTCCCCCATCAGAACGTATACTGTCTGGGGACATGGACCATATCCTGCTTGCACAGGTTGTATTCTCAATTCAGAGCTTAACTCACTCTCTCATTGTCGAGTTAGAACCCACAGCTGACCCTCCTGTTGGTTTTTGGAGGCTATAAATCACATAGAAGTAGAATGTTCATCTTTCTCCTGTAGAGTAGCTAGTGAATTCAAACCAGCAGAGAAGAGCTACCTCTCAGGTAGCAATGCAGCTTCCTATGAATTATGCCACAAGAACTTCCTAGGAATCATAAGTATCAGTAGAAAATTAAAGAAATTCAATCTAGTTCCACCATTAACTCATACTGCTACTTTAAAGATACTCATATTTCTCTATCAGCAAAATGAACATAGTACTATGGTGTATCACAAAGTGTTGAGAAATACATAGTACTCAAAAAAATGTGAAAACTTTCCTTTCCTTGAGCTGTTTCATTAGTACTCTAACTTCTTCGTCCTCCACTAATCTCTCTCCTTACTTCACTCTTTTATATCATTCTATAATTCTATAATTCTACTCTTCCCCTCACTTTATTTCCCTTGTTTATTTTCATCTACTTATAATAAAGACTCTTTTGCATTTGAAAACTAGTAACTTTAATCTCTAATTCATTTTAAGACAAAACATTTTACAGAACTGCTTGACTCGAATATTATGATATATATACATGATTTAACATTGTGATTATTTACGGTATGATACAAAAATTGAAGTAAATATTAATTCCATAAATTAAAATACAGTATTCTACACACTTTATTCTTTCCAAAAGAGGCCTAAGCATTAAGGGATGTTTAAAATTAAAAGAACCCAAAAAACAAAAAAACCAACACTTCAACTCAAATAGAATTTAATTCACTCAATTGTTTATGCAAAATATTTTCTTGTCATTAACAGCATGCATAATTTTGCATAAACAGTTGTTATTTTTGTAGTGCTGCTTAAGGTCTAAAAAAAATAAAAACACCAACATGTTCTTTGAAAGATAATTACTTATTTCCACAGGAAAATGCAAACAAGAAAAGACAAAGCACCTGGTATTTTAAATCCATAGTTTCATTACAAACAAAACCCCACTGCCATTGAATTGATTCTAACTCATACAGACCTTGTGAAGCAGTCAAGCTGCCCTATGGGCTTTCTAAGACTGAATCTTTACAGAAGCAGATCCCTAACCTCTATCCATTGGAGGAACTGGTAGGTTTGAACTGCAAAATTAAACCCGGCATCATAAAGCTGTCTTTCTCACTGAAGAACTCAGAATCAGCAAGTTAATACATCAGTCTTTTCTACCAGGTCTCTCTTCCACCACCACCACCACCACCCGGTGCAATGAGCTTCCAGCTGGCTGCCTACCTGAGAAACTAGATCAGAGTGTACTTACAGAGTTCTTTCAATCTAAAAAAAAAAAGTTGTGTACTTGTACAGCATTTTTTCATAATTAACCCACTATCTTCAAGTTGATTCCATCTCATGATGACCCTAATTGAGTCTCCAAGGCTGTAAATCTTTGCAGGAGAACTACTGACCTTTTGATTAGTAGCCCAGCATGTAACACACCACAGTTCCTTTTTCAGAATTAAAATGGAGGACAATTAAAGCCTGTATCTCAAAAACCTCACTGTCACTGGACTGGAATCAGCTCCCACCAGTGAATTTTCTGAGGTTGTAAATCACATAGGAGACTGCCCCTCCTCCTCCTAAGTGTCAGCTGGTGAATTTGAACTGCCAGCGATCAGCCTTTCAGTTAGGAGCAATTCTCACTGGCTACATCACTAGTGTTGCTGTGTATTGTCGAGTCAGAACTGACTCATAGCCATGTTTTCAGAGGCAGTAAACTGCACAGGAGTTTGTGAAGGAGCTAATGAAGTCAAACCGCCTACCTTTGGGTTGGCAGTGCAATTCCTTACCACTAAGCCACAATGTACATAGGGTTTGTACATTGTGGCTTAGTGGTAAGGAACTGCAGCTTTGTCAGACATACTTTGGACATGTTGTAAGGAGGGACAGGTTCTTGGAGAGGGACATCATGCTTGGGAGGGTGGAGGGTCAGCACAAGAGGGGAAGACCCTCTATGAGGTGGATTGATTCCGTGACTGAGGCAATCGGGATGGGTGGGTCAGAGGCAGTGCGATTGGCACAGGATAGAGCAGAGTTTAGGGCTGTTGCACATAGGGTCACTATGAGTCGCAAGCAACTCGACAGCACATAACAACAACAAGCCACAATGTATGTGACTAGTGAATGAAATCATTCTGTATCTTTATGTAATTGTGTAACACACACACAAAAAATTCTGGTTGCCAATGAAATTCCACTGGACAATATCATGACAAACAGAAAAGGTTAAAGTTTCAAGAATTTCATTTTACTTGGATTCACAATCAACACCTAGTAAGCAACAGTTAAAAAAAAAAAAACACACCACACACACACACAACCCAACAGAGTCTATTGCTGCAAAGAACTTGTTGAAGTACTAAAGAGCAAGGATGTCACTTTAAAGACTAAGGAGCACATTGTCTGAGATACAGTATTTTCAATCATCTCCTATGCATGCAAAAGCTTGACAAAGAATATAGAAGCCTGGCGAGAAATAGATGCCGCTGGATTATAGTGTTGGCAAAGAATATTAACCATACCATGGACTGCCAGAAGAATGAACAAATCTGACTTGGAAAAAGCACAGTCAGGAGAAAGCTATTATGGCAGAAGTCCAGCAAAAAAAAAAAAAAAGAATGATCCTCAACCACAGGGACTGACACAGAGGCTGCAACAAGGGATTCATCCTGCAGGACTGGTCGGTATTTCATTCTGTTGTATGGAGGGTCATTCTGAGGGGGAAATGACTTTATGGCATCTAACAACCACAATACAACTAGTACAACATCATATTTACTCCATTTTCAGCCACCTCCCTGGGTCGCTGACTCCATCTCACTTAGAGAATGTTCTTGAATGTGATGTTAATATACACGTTTGGAAACATAAATGAAACATATGAGGGGGAAATTACAAGTCACTTTTATATATTTCTTCGAAGCACAGCTAATTAATCTTTTCACCTTTCTTTCTATGGCTTTGCCTTTGGTGCAAATGAGAAAAGTCATTTTAGCTGGAAAGAAAAGTTTCTGTGATTTTGTTATTCTAGTTTCTGAATATTCACTGAAATAATCATTACTAAAGAAAAATTTCTGGTTTGAAATAAAAGAATGACTAGTATTACATACAAACTCTGGGCATAACAATCTTATGATTGCTTTCAATATTTAAGCAAATATCTACACGTATGTTCTCTTCAATTATGTTTTTTCTGGAATCTGCATTTGCTTTCTTTCAGAAACATCAATTTATAGATTTATTATCTATGAATATATGAGATAAGCACTCCTTTCTAATAGTCAGGATGCTGTATATGTGGGATATGTTAGTTGTATGTCTCAATACATGGGAGAAAGATGGGCACTCTCCTCCCTTGCAACTTATAGCTTCTGAAAACCCACTACAGGGTCAGCCTCAGCTACTTTTTTTAAAGAAGATTTTTAAAAGCTTGGAAATTATAATGTTTAAGATATTCAAGTATTTAAAATTATTTTAGTCTTTATGAATTCTGAAGTAAAAATGCCCAGTTATTTTCAAGAAGATATTTACTGTATATTTTTAGTTAAACTTTCTAACCACTGCTCTTTAATTTTAGCTTCGTCTTCAGATGTTACTGTACAGTGAGTCCTATAGATCATACCTGTTTCAGGAAGAATAAATCATGATTCGTCATTCTGTTTCAAAGGTGTGTCTTATTCTCCAGTATATGAAGAATATAAGGGTAATTTATTTGAAAAGTATATTTATATGTGCAAAGCACCAGATAGCTGGAGCCACTCCAGTCTTTTAAAGAAAAAAAGAAACAAGCAAAACCCCGACATTTATCTGTATGTTGTTGTTACCAACATCAAGCCTCCTGCCACTCAGAGCGACCCTATGTACAATAGCTCTGAACCTTGCTTGCCCTGTTCTGGGTCAGTATCCCTAACTCCAACACATGACACCCATTACCTCAGTTTCTATGTCAATCCACCTCATGCTGGGTCTTCCTCTCTTGCTCTGTCCTTGCACCCTTCCACACATGATGTCGTCCTCCAAGGACTAGTCTCTCCTGGCCATGTGCCCAAATTATGTGAGATGGAGCTTCAAAATCCTTGCCTCGGATGTTAGGGCGATCTGGCTGCGGCATCTGTCACCCCATTGATCACCAGGGTTGATTCGGTTGATCTGGCTGGCTAGGCGGGTGTCCCCTTCCTCCCTCACCGATCCATGTGCGTCCCTCCCAAAGCTGCGCGCTCGGTCGAAGAGGACGACCATCCCCGATAGAAGGAAGACCATCCTTCGGTCAAGGATATACGAGTAGCTGCGCTCCCCTGCTAGAACCTCCAAACAAGCTCTCAAAATCCTTGACTCCAAGGAGAAACTTGGTTTCACCCTCTCTAAAATAGACCTGTTTGTTCTCTTAGCAGTCCATGCTATATTCAATACTCTTTTCCAGCACCACAGCTCAAAGGCTTCTATTCTTCATCCTTAGTTATATAGAAATTATATACATATATATAAGATATAGATATAGATACAGATACAGATATAGATATATATAGACTGTTGTATACCATAGTGTCAGAAATGAACCACCACCAACCCTCCAGCAGGTTTTCAGAGGCAGTTAACTGCACAGGAGGAGACAGCCCATCCTTTTCCCACAGAGCAGCTGATGGCCTCAAACCACACCATTTTGGGATTGCAGCGCAGCTTCTTGCCATTAGGCCACCAAAGGTCCCTATGTATTAAATATACCTATTTATTTTGTTGTGTTAATGCTGTGTACCATCAAGTTGGACTGACTCACAGCTGATCCTCCAGCAGGTTTTCAGAGACAGTAAACTGCATGGGAGGAGACTGCCTATCATTTTCCAATAGGGCAGCTGGTGGATCTGAACTGTGTACCTTTTGGTTGGTAGTGCAATTCCTTACCACTAAGCCACCAGAATTTTATATATCATATAGTAATTATATTTATATTAATGTATTCAGCTATTTCTTTAATAGCAAACAGTATACTAAATCAAGTAACAAACATTGTTTTAAAATGTTAAAAATCTAATAAAAATCACATAAAAAAATCTAGAGCTAAGTTGTTTCCAGCTCTTTGCTACTGTGAACAAAGCTGCAATAAACATGGGTGTGCATATATCTGCTTGGATGTCAGTTATGGTCTCTTCAGGGTATATTCCCAGTAGTGGAATTGCTAGGTAAAATGGTATCTCTATTTGCAACTTTTTCTCCACAACCTAGAGAAGCTGTGGCATACTCACACAATGGAATACAACGCTGCATTAAAAAATAAGGAACTCATGAAATATGATAAAAAATGGGTGACCGGGAGGACATTATGCTGAGTGAAATATCTCAGTCACAAAAGAACAAATACTAAATAGTGCCACTGTTGTAAAATGAGACTGACATCGGGGTTGGGAGGAGACTGAGAAAGATATGATAAATTATGTATACTGCACTGAAGCAGATGACGGAGAGAACTCTTTAAAAGAGATATATGATTAGGTATTGTTATGACAGGAGTCCAGAATGAAGGTTGCATAGTGGAGTAGACTTGGGGGAGGGACTGTATAACAATGAAAGAACATTTCTTTTACTTTTCAAAATGAAGAGCAAATGGGGATGGGGAGGCAGGGAGAAACGTGCAAGAATGAATGAATGGAAAGCCAAAGTCTCTGAAAATTTTCATTAAAATTAGTAATAATAATAATAATAAAATCTAGAGCTAGACTGAGAAATCTCCTAGGGAGATAAAAGCCAAGGCATATCCAGCTGAGACCCCAGAGTGAAGTCACCTTGAATGGTCCATCCCTCATGAATCTAGCTGAGTGCATCTCCGTAAGTGACAGAAGCAAATAACACATGGAGCAGAAAACTTACACAGCTGCACCCAACCAAACTTTACATTATCAGAAAGAATACATTATTATTTTAAAACATAAAGTTTGTTAATGAAATTTTATACAGCAATAAATAACAATAAAAAAACAGGAGAAAAAAATACATTCAGAACCTGAAGCTAATATAGATTTCTTAAATATGTGGACTAATGTACAAAAAAACCTTATTCTTCAATTCCTTTATTTTATTTATTCATTTCTACCTTGAAGTTTATTTCTAGAATAAACTTTTAGTGTTTTCTAGTCTATTAGTAATTTGGTACTTTATTTTTTAATTCCACAAGTTATAATAAAGTAAAATATCATTTAGTATCCTATTCAGACTTTGCATAATCTTCAAAAAGTACCTGGCCTAGCATTTTAAATGTGCCTGATATACCTTATATATCAAATATAAACTGACTCATAGCTGACCCTCTATTGAGTTTTTGGGGCTGTAAGCTACACAGGAAGCTATCCATCTGTGTTCCTCAGGTACTGGTGGTAAAGCAAATATTGGTTAACCAGCCTGAAGTGGGCAGACTGTGGAACCCAAACCAAGATGAGAAAAAGACCTGCCAAGGAGTAAACAACCAATCTAGGAAGAAATTCAGAAGTCAGCAGGCAGACCACAGTCAGTGACTCAGGTCCTTGAGAATAGGTTCAACAAAGTCATCACCAACAGTAAAGTCTGTCACCAAGTGATGACAAGAGAACCAGGATATAAGGGCAGGTAGTGACAAAATCTAGGATATTCTATTGACAATAAAGATCCAAGACACTCATTTGAAACTCAGGGACAGTAAAAAGGGGATGAGGAGCGAACACGTGGCGGGGGAGGGGGAGACTCAACAAAAACTGGTGGGTCTGGATAGCAGATTGTTAAACCACAGATTCAAGACAAAGGTATAAAAGGAAAGGGTTCTAAGTTTCAGCTGGATGGTCACTGATGTTGCAGATGAAGAGTAATACATGAGATTGGCCTGAAACTTCTCCTTTCCAGGGGGCAGGTTTGGTTAGAAATTTAGGACTGAGGCCTGGAGAAAGATGCAGCTACCTGGAACAGATGGCTGAAGGAACCAAAATGAAGAAAATGGCATCTACTTTTAAAAAAAACAAACAGATAAAGCAAAAGTCATTCGTTGATGTATGGCTTATTAGTAGCTGCCACCAAGCTGATTCTCTGACTCAAGGCAAACCCCTATGTGCAAAGCAGATCTGCTCCACACAGCTTTCAAGGCTGTGAACCTTCAGAAGCATAGAGTTGGTCCAATCTTCCAAGGTGTATTTCGACAGATTTGAAACAGTAACCTTTCTGCTAAAAGTTGAGCTCAGTAACCATTTGCAAGACATAAGGATTTCTATTTAAGAATATGAGTAGAGTTATCTCCTTAATTCTATCTGGTTGAGGCTAATATCGAAAGGCAATTTGTATCTTCTACAAATGCAATAAGTAAGTAGTATGTTGTTGTTGTTCTTCTTCTTCTTGAACTCACTGCTGTCAAGTTGAAACTGACTCATAGCTGACCCTCCATTGAGTTTTTGGGACTGTAAACTACACAGGAAGCTGTCCATCTGTGTTCCTCAGGTACTGGTGGATTTGAACTGCTAGAGAGAGCAGTCTTTGGGTTAGCACTGTAACTCCCAACAGACTATGCCACCAGAGCTTGTTACTGTTGTTGCTGTTATGTACCATTAAGTCAACTGACTCAGAAGCAGTAAACTGCATGGAAGGAGACTGCCCATCTTTTTCCCATGAAGCAACTGGGGGATCACATGGCTCTAGGATGGCAGCACAACTCCTTACCACTAAGCCACCAGAGGTTGTTACTGCCAATTTACGGTGACCTCATGCACAGATGAATTGGACCACTGTGATATACCAAGTTTTCATCAGTTAATTTTTTGGGAAATAGCTCTCTGGGCCTTTCTTCCTAGTTTAACTTCCTCTGGAAACTCTGAAAAGTTGTTCAGTATCAAAACAATGCACACCTTCCACTGACAGATGGCAAGTGACCTTCTGCAAGGTGCATTGGCTGTTAAGTGAACTAGAGTATTACACATAGGAAGTGAGAATTCTATCAGTGAATCATCTCCAAGTAGGTTGTTGTTATGTGCCATCGAGTCACTTGAGACTCACAGTAAAACAGCTCTGAATCCTGCTTGATCTTGAACCAGTTTCACTGTCTCTGACATACCTACCCCACTACCCCAGTCATTGAATCAGTCCATCTCATCCAAGGTTTTCCTCTCTTGCGCTATCACTCCACACTTCCAAAAATGATGTTCTTCTCCAAGGACTGGTCCCTCCTGGCAGCATGGCCAAAATATGTCAGATGGAGCTTCAAAATCCTTGCCTCCAAGGAGCAGCCAGGTTTCAACTTCTACAGGATAGACTTGTTTGTTCTCTTAGCAGTCCACGGTGTTTGCACAAAGGGTTTTCTATGGTCTATTATTTCAGAAGTAGATGGCCAATGCTTTGCTATAGAGCAGTATTTGACAGACAAGCATTTTACCCAAAAGAGCTGATGAGAGTATACAGGTAACAGGTCAGGTGTTAGTCCTAGGGGCCCACCCCTTTGGCACCCCACCCTGCCAGCATCCAACTCAATTCTCTCTCCTTGCCCCTCCAGCAACTCCTATCCTTCTGCCCCCAGACAACTCTGTTTTGATGGCTCAGGCCTCCCAACTACCTATATACTCCCATTTCCAATCCACTCTCCTGTGATATTGGTGCTCCTAGAGCAGGGGCATCCAGCAAAGTCTACATGTAGCAGGGCAGTCTAGTGCTCTGGGAAGTTCAAAACAGAAGTTCAGTTCTGGCGAGTTGCTATTGTTGTTGTTGCTGCTGTTATGTGTTGTTGAGTTGCCTGCGACCCACAGCAATCCTATGTATAACAGCTCTGAACCCTACCCTGTCTTGAGCCAGTCTCACTGATTCTGACACACCAACCCTCATTGCCAGTTACTTTATCAATCCATTTCATCCAGGGTCTTCCTCTCCTGTGCTGTCCCTCCACCCTTCTAATCATGATGTCCTTCTCCAAGGACCAGTCTCTCCTGACCACGTGCCCAAAGTATGTAAGATGGAGCTTCAAAATCCTAGCCTCTAAGGAGAAACTTGGTTTCCCTCTCTCCAAGACAGACCTAGTTGTTTTCTTGGCAGTCCATAATATGTTTAAGACTTTTCAGCAGGAATGACATCCACTTCCTAAACAACATGCCTCTGGAAACTCTATGAACTTCTACAAATGTTGATAGCTGTAGAGGGGCTTAAGCCTTTTCTTCACAGAGTTGCGATGAGTCCTGCTTGACTCAAAGGCATTCAACAACAACAACCACATAATTCGAAAGCATCAATTCTTCTTCTGTCATCCTTAGTCACTGGCCAGCTCTCTGACACATAGCAAGTAATTACAAAAACCATGGCCTCTATTAGAAGCAAGTTACTCTCTAGACTGACATCACTGCTTTTCAGTATTTTGGAGAGGTCACTGACAGCAGATTTACCCAATGCAATTCATCTTTTGATTTCCTGGTGGCTAGTATTAAAGAGTGTTGATTGTGGAGCCAAGCAAGCAGTAATTGTTAATTACCTCAATCTCTTCTTCGTCTATCATAGTGCTGCCAAATGGACCAGTGGTGAGAATCTTTGTCTTTTTTATGCTAAGCTTCAATCCATATCAAAGACGACAGTCCTTGACCTTCTGCAGCAAGCGCTTCAGGTCTTCTTCAATTTTAGCAAGCAAGGTGTTTCATCTGCATAATGTAAGTTGTGGATGAGTCTTCCTCCAATCCTAATGTCCCAGTGTTATTGTTTGTTTGTTATGTGCCATCTAGTCACTACAACTGATAGCAATTCGATGAACAATGCCTTTGAACCTTGTTGTACTGTGAGCCAATCTCACCATCTGTAACACATCTCACCTTATTGTCACAGTTACTATATCAATCCATCTCATCTTGAATCTTCCTCTTCTGCACTGACCTTCTACCCTTCTAAGCATGATATCCTTCTCCAAGAACCTCAGGAATGATAAAATGCCCGAAGTATGCGAGACGAAGTTTCAAACTTCTCCAAGAAGCAAACTGGTTTCACTTTCTCCAGTACAGACCTGTTTATTTTCTATTTGTAAACCTATATCAAATTTTTTTTTAAAAAGTAAAAATTAAAGAAGGTGAAAAATTAACAAAGATTGATGCTGAATTACTAATAATGTAGCCAGTTATGTTGAATGAGATTTTGAAATAATTTTGTTAATATTCATGTTGTCTAAGAAATATTGTATTTAAAACTATAGTTATCATATATTATTCTATGCTTAAATCTATAACAAACATTAAATATTCTGTATGGTCTGGTTCATGATAAGACCCATGGCAGGAGGAAAGGACAGGTTTGATACTATGAAATAGTGTACTGGGTGGCATCAAGTCTTCTGATGCAAATACACAACCTTGGGGATAACCCTCCTTATATAACAGAGATTTCACAACAAGCTTAGTTATCTGATTTCTTAAGTCATAAAAAGTTAGGAGGAGGAACTAATAATGGAAACACAATAGTGGCAGAGATGATAACTGACCGTTTGGCCTGTACAAAGGGTAGGAAAAGAAACTGGACTGTTTCAAGACTAGCACTGTAATAAATATAAGTAATGATAATCCCAAAGATTAATTTACATTGTAAAGTCTTTGTTCAATCAATGCAGGGAGCACACAATGTAGTTAGGGCAAGATTTAACAAAAAAATGAAAAGGGTTTTGGCATTTGACATGTCAGTTAGCTAAATATTCACCCATGAGAACACCTTCGTCCCTAGCCAACGTCAAATAAAAAAGTCATTACTTTATTTTCAAATTTTTCTTCCAAGGAGCAACTATTTCAATGTTATCAAAGAGTAGCTGCTGAAAAATGAATGTACTCTCCTCTGAAATCCTTTGCCAAATATTTGAGAGATAGTGTATACGGGGAAGCTTGTGTTTGTCCTTCTTTGTCTACTGTTTTCTATTTCCTTTAGGCCTGTTTGCAGGCAAGTGGCCAGGAGAGAGGCTCTCATGACTCAGAGCTCAAACTCAAGAGTCTGGTTCATGTTGAAAAAGGAGTTTAAACATTTTGAAGTAGAAAACATTTCCTATGTGCTCCTATATTCTTCTCTCTCACCAAGCCATCATCATAATCATTTGTTTACTTGTCATCCTACGTAAAATCACCTCATTCTCTTAAATGTCAAGCTTTTTAATTCCAAGATCTTTGTTTTGTCTACGGATCACTGAAAGGACACTTAGATAGACAGTTTGTTATTAGTGAATCGATTCAAATTAGCATGTGGTGATCTAAATTAGAGGAAAGACAGAGGGAGGAAAAAATAAAAGAGAAAGGAGGAACTTTTGGCTTCTGCTTCAAAAGAAATACTAAAATTACTTCAAACCAAAGTGAATCATCATAAGTCATTCTTAACAGGCCTATCTATAACTTGAAGCAAAACAATGGATGCATGAAAACCATGTTGCTTTCTAAACTGTGGACATTTTCAGTGTGGATAATGACACTGAAATTAGCATAACTTTATTTTCTTACAGTGACTTTTTCTTTATTCAAAATACAGCTGGAAGAAAAACATCAAGTAGAGTCCACAGATAAGCAGTCTTTACATGAAGACCAACGAAGAATAGACTTAATTTTAAATACATGTTGTTTTCTAAGTTTTGTGATTAAATATTTACTCTAGCTATCCCCAGCTTGGAAGGAAGAGTGGCATCCACTTCTGTAATAGTTTGCCTCTGGAAACCCTATGAACCTGGAGAGAAGATGAAAGACACACAAGCGTTGAGGACTCTCCTTCATAGGGTCACTGAGTCGCCTGAGACTCTACGGCACTTAACAACAACAACCAGCTATCCCCAGTCAAAAATGAATGAGCCAAATGAACTTCTGTTTGATCTTCTCCTCTGCAGGCTAATTTTCCCCCACCTGGCTCTTTAAAAATACATGTATAAGACACATGAATAGATGGTGCTTAGAGGTGAGGGAGAGGCATTTGCTTGGTTCTAAGAAGACATTGTCTGGCCTATGGAAATTTTAACAATTCTCAGTCTGCCTACTTCCAAGTGGTCAGAGCTCTCAACTCCAACGGTATGAGCTATCACGACAAGGGGTGCCTCCATCAAACAACTAACCCAAAACACTATAGTAACAGTATCTGGAAGAACTTATTAATAATTATTATTAGATACTGTTGTTATTTTGTTTGCCATTGTCAGGAACCAACCCACAGCTGACCCTCAGCGGGTTTTCAGAGGAAGTAAATCTCCCAAGAGCAGATGGGCCATGCTTCTCTCACAGAGTATCCGGCAGATTCAAACTGCATTCCTTTGGGACTGCAGCGCAGCTTCTTACCACTAGGCCACCTGAGCTCCCTACTAGCAGTTGTTGTTGTTGCTGTTATTGTCAGATGCTGTCAAGTATGATTCACAATGACCCTATGAACAACAAATCTGAAAAATTTCTGATTATGTGGCAACCTCATAACCTCTGACATACCTGAGCCCACTGCTGCACAGTCACTGTCAGTCCACCTGGTTAACGGTCCTCCTCTCCTTCACTGTCCCTTCCACCTTTCCAAGCACAATGACCTTCTCAAAGAATAACCTCTCCTAGCAACATGCCCAAAGTATTTGAGATAAAGCTTCCTTGTCTCCAAGGCTTGAATAGGGTGTACCTTAGTCCTCAAACTAACACTGCTGCTCCTAAATAATTTGGAAAGGTCCATGACTATAGACTTTCCCAGTGCAATTAAGAGTTTGAAATTACATGGAAATGATATCTGGAGTACATATTATAAGGCTAATATCAGTTGTTTTCAAGACTAAAATCACTGAAGAAGTTTTGATTATTGTTAACATTAATGAGGCTGTCAGGTCTAGGTTAAATTTACCATAAGGGTTGAAGTGTAACAGACAAACAATACTGCTTTGGTTGAAAGTACATGTCCTTTTAAAGTTATCTGTCAAAGCATTTTAAATGTACTTTTAATACCAAAAGGTCTCAAGTGGTTAATCACAAATGAGAGAAGCATTCTATTTAAAATGGTTTCCAATTTGCTGACACCGATCATTCCAACCTCTCTAGCAAGCAAGAGTGATTCTCAATGGTGTTAAGATGAGAGGCTGCAGACAAAATCACAAGTCAGGTAAGTAATGATTTTATTCTTTCTGTCATTCCTGTCATTCTCCTTCCAAGCAGAAGATTCCTAACACTCTCTGTTTCTGACAATGGTTATAAACAGAATTTGGAGCAGCATCTGAGCAGCAAAAAAATTTTAAAAATTAAAATTAAAAATTATGTCTTAAATCTGAATCCTTATCCCAGAGATATAGGTTTGGAAACACTTATGAAACCTAGTTTCCACAAAAATAAGGTCATAAAAGGATTTAAATTACAAGTTCCGATGGCCCAGCAAAGAAAAGCAATGTGCAATTTAAGATAAACCGTTATTAGCATTTTATTTTTACAAAGTTGCTCTGAGACAATTTAGAAAATATGTGCACTGAAAAAGAAGATAAAGTCAAATGCATGCATTAGGATAAGATCTTCTTTATGATAGCAATACATCTCAAGATATAAACATTGTCTGTTATTGTTAATTACCCATGAGTTAGTTCCAACTCACCACTGTGTGTAACAGACACAACATTGCCTAGATCTTAACCATCTCCATAATATTTGAGATGTTTGCCCCCACTGTTCAGACTATTGTGTCAATCCATCTCTTGAAGTTTTCTCTCCTTTTTTGCTCACACTCTATCAAATATGATGTCCTTTTTAGTGACTAGTTTTTCCAGATGACATGTCTAAAGTAAACAAGATAAAGTACCATCATCCTGTCCTTCTAAAGAGTAATCCAACTGTAATCCTACACTCTTTGTGAAATACTTCATAATACCCAGTCAGATGCTACATGGTTTGTCTTATAATAAAAGAGAGAACTGCAAAATCCTAGATATCATACTTCTGCTATAACCACCAAAAACTGGTCATCGCATAACCTTTATATGCAACTTATGGTAAAATACAGATTTGAAGCATAAGCACGGTACTTTGTGGACAGCAGACCACAATAAAAGCAGACCATATCATTCACATCTCTGTAAGTAGTAGCTTTCCTTTCTTTTGTTCCCTTCAATATACTCTATACTTTTTCCCAGGAATATTATCAAGTGTAGATATCTGCAATGTGCTTGTTGTTGCTGTTACGTGATGTCGAGTCGCTTGCGACTCATAGCGACCCTATGTACCACAGCCCTAAACTCCGCTCTGTCCTGTGCCAACCGCACTGTCTCTGACACACCCATCCCAATTGTCCCAGTCACTGAATCAATCCACCTCGTACAGGGCCTTCCTCTACTGCGCTGTCCCTCCATCCTCCCAAGCATGATGTCCTTCTCCAAGGACCTGTCTCTCCTCACAACATGTCCAAAGTATGTTAGACGGAGCCTCAGAATCCTTGCCTCCAAGGAGCCCCCCGGTTTAATCCTTTCCAGGACAAATCTGTTTGTTTTCCTAGAAGTCCATGGTATTCTCAATACTCTTCTCCAGCACCACAGCTCAAAGGCATCAATTCTCCTTCTATCCTCCTTGGTCATTGTCTAACTCTCTGATGCATAACAAGTGATTGCGAAGATCATGGCCTGTATCAGATGCACCTTGGTCTCCAAAGAGACACCATTGCTCTTCAGCACTTTGGAGAGGTCCCTAACAGCAGACTTTCCCATGGCAATGCGCCTTTTAATTACCTGGCTGCTGGTGCCAAGACTGTTGACTTTGGAGCCAAGCAAACTAAAGCTGTGTACAATCTCAATCTCTTCATCCATCCTGATGCTGCCAATTGGTCCAGTGGTGAGAATCTTTGTCTTCTTGACATTGAGCCTCAATCCATATTGGAGGCTGCAGTCCTTGACCCTCTGCAGCAGGTGCTTCAGGTCCTCTTCATTTTCAGCAAGCAGGGTTGTGTCATCTGCATATATAATGTGGTAGCTATGTATATTCAATGTATTTGGCTGGATTTTATTTTTTTTAAATGTTGGCTTGTTTTCCTTCCCAAGACAAAATATACTGCAATTTAAAACATCAACATGGAGATTAATATGCACTCTTGAATGAATTATAATGTTCCATATACTTTGACAACTTCCAAACAAGGATTTAAGACAATACAATTTAACAACATATTAAAACACAGAAATATATATACCATAACTAAATAATAACCAAGTCTGCTTTAAATAAAAGAGGAGAGTAGCAACCAGAGGACAAATTTCAGTTAGTTTATTGCTTCCCTTGTTAATCTTTCACCTTCTAAAATGCATTTTACAACTAAAAGTGAGAAAGAACTTACATTAACAACCCTACTTCGTCACACTTTAACTTTTATGGAACATGTTTATTCCTTCCTGCTCTCTAGTTCAGTTGAGAAAATTCAGTCCCAAAATGGAAAGTTCTGAGTGATCTGTCTAAAAACCCAAATGGACTCATGTAAAATGCCTGTGTGGACAGCACCCCTGCCTAGGGTGGGTTTTCTTGAGGGGAAGTAGCCCCTCTTGCATGTCCAGCTTCAGCTCTTCAGAAAGTTAAAGCATAATGACTTGCCTCCAAATTTCCTCAGCCTCCCTAGTACAATTCTACAACATGTAAAATCATAGCATCTGTCCAAGCCCTTCGTGGCATAAAAGCCTCAAAGGGGACCATTCTTCAATGAACACATAAAAGATTCCTAGTCAACCTATAAAGGACAAAGAAGATTTCCATTGAGTACAAAATACTGCACTTGGCATATGGAAATACTCAGGTGGCATGGGCCTGAGCATAACCCAACAATGGAGACAAAAGAGTAAACAAGTAGAATCACACCTCCCATCTAAATGCAAGACATATAAGAGCTACAGGTAAAGTTCTATGAGAGTTCTGGGGAGAATTACTTTCCACCAACAAGACTGAAGAAACACTGGGAAAGAGGTGAAGGTTAAAGTAACTCTAAAATACGGAAAGGAACTGAAGATGCAAATAAAGTGTCATTCAAACTGAGAGAAAAGAGATTAATCAGACTTAATGTGAGATTAATCAGACTTCCCAGCACAAGGTATCCATGACTCAGCTCTTCATTCACTTGGTTGATAATGTCGACTGAACACTATGATGTTATAGATCTAAGTGTTGGGGATACTCGATGAACAAGACAGGCCAATTACATGCTCTCATGAAGTTTAATTTCTAGTGAGGGGAGACGGATAAACAGATCAACAAAGAAATACTAATGTTAACATCAGGTGGTGAGAAGAATAAAGAACAAGAGAGAAAGGTAAGGTCACAATGCGTAGAAAGGGGGAGAAAAAGAGCAAAGAGGAGTCATGAATGTGCAACTGGTACATAAACAGAGGACTGAATCAAGTGAGGAAGAAAGGAGTCCAAACAAAGTGGGAAATGCTACGAAAGGTCCAGAGTCCAGAGGCAGAAGAATTTGACAAGTTCGAAGAATAGCAAGAAGGCCAGTGTAACCACAGTAAATAGGGAAAGCAGAGAGCATACTGGGTAAGCAGAGGTGAGAACTAGAAATTCTCTAATAGAGCAGTATTAGCATTTAGGGTAGAATAATTTGACTGTCTCTGTTAAGCATACTCGGCGGCACATAACAACAACTGTTAAGCATTATATGCCCTTGAAGCACTGAATGTCAACTGTACCATCCAAGGTTATATTACTCAAGAAACCAAGTAAGCAAAGGCTTACTTACGCTTAATTACTAATATGTAATGAATAATTTCAGAGTTCTCAGAGTACCCCACCCCTGTCAAAGACTGTACATTTGAAAAGAGACTTTGAATTCTATATGGAGCAGCTGTGGGGTGGGAGAAAGATATCGAGAAACAGAATCTTTGATGTGGTAAAAGAAATCTTCACAGGTTATTTAAAAAACTGCAAGTGTAATTCTTCAGTGCAGGTTAGAAAGCAGCACAAGGAAGTCCATGTTTCCTTTAGGACATTACAACATTGATATGAATCTGCTAACAAAGAACCCACTGCTCAAATCCATGTTGAGTTTGAGCACATATTGCAGACTTTAGTCCTTGACTGCAGCAAATACTTGAGGGACTCCTCCGTTTCAGCAGGTAAGGTTGTGTCATCTACATTATGCAGGTTGTTGAGTTTTTCTTCAATCCTGGTGCCACATTAATCTTTATATAGTCGAGTCTCTCAAGTGATCTGTTCTGCATACAGACTGAAAAGGTATAAAGACAGGACACATCTCTGACATACATTTCTGATTTGTCAAAAAACATCATGATGGATAAATAAAAGACTGAAACTGTTAACAGCTTCATTTTACTTGGATCCACAATTGGTAGCAGCAGTCAGGAAATCAGGAGACATATTGCACTGGGCAAGTCTGCAATTAGAGACTTCTCCAAATTATTGAGTACTGATGTCAGTTTGAGGACTAGGGAGCATCTGATTCAGGCCATAGTCTTTCTGATCACTTGCTGTGCACTTGAGAGCTGAACAATGACTAAGGATGACAGAAGAAGAACTGATGCCTTTGAGCTACGGTATTGAAGAAAAGCAATAAACATCTCACAGACTACTAAAAGAATAAATAAATATGTCTTGGAGAGGATGCAGTCGGAGTGCTCTTTGGAGGTAAAGATAATAAGGCTTCACCTCACATACTCTGGGCATGTTGTCAGGAGGGGCTATTTCTTGGAAAGTGGCATGAGGCTCAGAAAGGTGGAGAGTCAGCGATGGAGAGGAAGACCTTCGACCAAGTGGACTGACACAGTGACTGTCACAATGGGCTCTAATATGTCAGGAAATGTGAGGATGACAGAGGATATAACACAGTTCATATCTGTTGTTCATAAGGTCACTATGGGTCACATTTGACTCGACGACACCTAACAACAATAATCCAAAAGCAAGGAATACATTAAATGGGGGTAGGGGGGTAATCAAAAGGAGCAAACCAGTTCAGAGATTAGTTACTGCAGTGTTTTTTGTTTGTTTGTTTTAAAAAATATTAATTTATTGTTGCATAATTTCTTCCCTCCCCCAGTCCACGTTATTATGCACGTCTTATGGACTATTGTCATACAAATAATGCCTAATATATTCCTTTTAAACAGTTCTTTCCTTCCTCTGTTCCAATGCAGCATTCATTTTTTTATCCCTTCTTTTCTTAGTTTTCCCCCAACCCCATGTTAGTCCTGTTTTATAACAATTAAGAAGTAGAACTGGATTTACTTATTAAAGGCTAATAAAGAGTTTTCTAAGACACAATTTGAAAATATCCAGTTGTTGTTGTTGTTATGTGCCATTGAGTCACTTGTGACTCATAGTGACCCTATGTATAACAGCCTTAAACTCTGCTCTGTCCTGTGCCAATCGCACTGTCTCTGACACTTCCCACCCTGATTACCCCAGTCACTAAATCAATCCACCTCATAGAGGGCCTTCCCCTCTTGCACTGTCCCTCCACCCTCCCAAACATGATGTCCCTCTCCAAGGACCAGTCTCTCCTCACAACATGTCCGAAGTATGTTAGACGGAGCCTCTGAATCCTTGCCTCCAAGTAGCCACCGGATTTACCCTTTCCAGGATGAATATGTTTGTTTTCCTAGCAGTCCATGGTACCCTCAATACGCTTCTCCCGCACCACAGCTCAAAGGCATCAATTCTCCTTCTATTCTCCTTGGTCACTGTCCAACTCTCTGATTCATAACAAGTGATTGTGAAGACCATGGCCTGTATCAGACACACCTTAGTCTCCAGAGAGACACTATTGCTCTTCAGTACTTTGGAGAGGTCCCTAACAGCAGACTTTCCCATGGCAATGTGCCTTTTAATTTCCTGGCTACTGGTGCCAAGAGTGTTGACTGTGGAGCCAAGCAAACTAAAGCTGTGAACAATCTCAATCTCTTTATCATCCATCCTGATGCTGCCAATTGGTCCAGTGGTGAGAATCTTTGTCTTCTTGACATTGAGCCTCAATCTACTGCAGTCTTTTGAAGTTAGAAGAAAAATGTCTTTTTTTGTTGACAAATTCAGAAGACAAAAGTTGTTGCTGTGTCTTGAGTGGATTCTGACTCACAAAGACCCTACAGGATAGAATGCAACTGTCCATAGTTCCCTAGGCTGTAATCTCTTACAGAGCATAAGGTCGGGTCTTCTTTTGGAGCCACTGGTGAGTTTGGACTGTGAGCCTTTTGATTGACAGTTCAGTATTGTCCCACTGGGGCTCCCAAACACAATACCAATTAAGGACCAGCTGATACTGGAGAGAGATAATAGGGAGTTGAATAAAAGTAGGCATTATGAGGAGGAGGAAAGAATTGGGGGAGAGGGGGCGAGGTACTATGTCTAGCTTTAGCTTCAGATATACTGACTTTACGTGCCAGCTACTCTCAAAGTAGGAAAGCCCAGTCAGCATGTGGGATCAGAGCTCAAGCACAGCTTTGAGTTAAAGATCAGCAAGGTGGTCACAGCAAAAAACATAAGTTAAAATATCATGACCACCAGGGAAGACTTTAGCTCAAACGCCAGGACATCTACTTTTTGCAGACAGGAGGAGAAAGACAGTAGTGATCAGAAGGGTCAGAGAATCCAAGAAAAGTGGTAGTTCCAAGAACCAAACTGTGAACAATAATGTCCAATGTCCAGATGAAAAGAATATGGGGGGGGGGTTCACATTTCCCCACATTCTCTCCAACATTTATTGCTTGCTGTCCTGTTAAATTTTCCTAATGGGGTGAGATAGTATCTCATTGTGGCTCTGATTCGCATCTCTCTGACTGCAAGTACTTTTAAGCATTTCTTCACGTGTCTGTTGTACATTTGGGTGCCTTCCCTTGTGCAGTCTTTTTACACCTTTGGCCCATTTTGTTATTGGGTTATCAGTCTTTTTCTTATGGAGGCCCAGGACAAATACTACATAAGACCATCACTGTAAAAATAGAAGAATAACTAGTAAGATGTGTATAAATGTCCAAAAGGGGAAGGGGGGGAGGAGAAAGAAGAAGCAAAAGGAAAATGGTGGAAATCACTAGGATGACAAGAGTTTAGTGGGTAGATTACAGGAAGGATGAGGAAATAGAAAAGATTCAGTTGGGACCTGAAAATACATTGTAACAGTGGACACAGATCAATGGTCATTAATTATATAATATACAGTATATAAGAATGAGCGTATGAAACAACAGAAATAAATGCTAACATGAAATATAATGTATAAGAATGAAACAGAATATAAATGAATTATTTTATGAAAACCAATTTTAAAAAGAAAAAAGTCAATGGATTTCATGGCTAAGGGAAGTGTGGCAATGGTCCAGAGTGCTGTATCACTGAATGAAGAGATAGGTAAGTGCAAAGTGTTAAGGGAAGTGAGTCAGTCCAGGCAAGCATAGATGAGTACACACTACGTTCAAGGTTCAGTTATAAAAGGATGATATAGGGTGGTTTGAAGAAGTAGCAGAGCTGAGAGTAGGCAGTTTGAGGGGGTCAGCGTTAACAATTTATTTGGGCAGCTTAAAGAAAAGGACCCAGCGGAGAATGAGAAACTGGAGTTGCAAAATGAAAAACCACTGAGAAATAAGAAATCACAAAGACAAGTTACCCTTGAAAAGAAAGGACATTTCTTTCTCTAGCTGAATAAGGAAGAGGATCAGGTTTGTAACTTTCCATGCTGGCATGCTGCTGATGGCCCCTCTGAGCACGAGAGACTGAGTCAGTATTTGAAATTGCAAGCTCCCAATGAGACAAGGAATAAGCTATATATAGCAACACACTTCCGCTAATCATGTTTAACAGAAACAATATTGTAAGTAATGCTATTATCCTGGTTAATGTCGTGACACCAGAACAACCAAATGTTGTGACTCACAGTTTGTCTCTTTTGTTTAGTGCACTTAGTATGAATAAAGGAAGTGGGTGGTTAAGTACCTTTGGTAAGTAAATGAAGAACCTTTCAGACTTCATGCCAAACACACTATATATGAAATGGTATATTTTGTTTCTGAAATTATAAAATAATCCAAATTCCCACTTGTTTTATCTTTTGCAATCACTTGAAAATTACAACTCCAAATTCATAAATCAAAAGGATTCATCTTTTCATTGCAATTGTAATTTTTATCCATCAAGTCTTTACCTTGTCATCCTCACAATATCATTTCATAACAGTGAACGATGAACAGATAAAATGCTGTAACAAGGGCAGATTATGAAGGATATTGATATCAAAGGAATGAGACAGAGTAGAATACACAGGTGAAATAAGTAATTAGATAATCAATCACATCCAATGCCAGCTTCAGTTAATCACCAGCGCCCCCTTTAAAAAAGAGGGAAGAAGTAAAGAAAAAGTACAAACTTACAGCAAACCTCTGTAAGTCTACAGCTTTTTAAACAACTGGACACACATACCATCCATTTTATAAGAAATTATTAATGTATATAATGAAAAGTTACCTTTGTAAATATGTTTTACACATCTGGGTCAAAATTCTAAGTGTGGCTAAAAAAATCTTGCAATAACCATGGCGGTAAGTGAAGTAAGACAGTAGTTGTTCACTCACTGGAGTCCAGTCAAGTATGATTCACAGCTGCCCTTCCAGTAAGCTTCAGAGCCTATACATCACATGAGATGAGATTGTTCGTGCTTCTCTCAGAGAGCTACTAGTGGATTCGAACCACCAAAAAGGTGTGGCCTTCAGGTTACCAGCACAACTCTCTATAGCCTATGCCCCCAGAGCTCCCTGAAACAGTATTAACAGTATGATCAATGTGTACCGTCCAGTCAGAACCAACCCGTAACAGAGGCCGTAAATTTCACAGGAGTCGACTGCCCATCTTTCTTCTGCAGAGCAGCTCGTGGATTCAAACGTCCATTAAAACTAATTCTAAGGGATACTATCAAATAATGAGTTTTTTAAAAAATGAAAGTTGGACATAATTCCAATAAAAAAAAGACAATACTAGGAATTAATTGGGAGGAGAAGAAAATCACAAGATTATAACATCACTCAATAATGCATTTTTTTTTAAAAATTTAATGTATTAAGTATGAAAGAAAATTGAAATGGCAAATGTTAAGCCAATACTTATTCCTAGTTTTATATGTTTGGAAAACAATCTTCTTGAATAAATCAGATCTGTCACCAAATATTTCATTTCTCCCTGATAGGTGCATGGTAAAATGATTCATGGATACCATCCACACCTATAAAAATATGTGGTTTTTGTAGCACGAGTCAGGTGTTGAGTTGGAATTTATGCTTTATAACTTGTAATGGATCCCAGAAACATAATGTTTCTTTAAAATCTGAATTAGCATTTTATATTCTGAAACCACCAGCATTTTGGCAGGGGTGGCCGGGATGTCTGGGTGTTCTGTAATATCTATGCATTATTTACTGTACTCCATTACCATACCGACCTATAATTACTCACCATGTGTGTCTGTCTCTACCAGTGAACTGGAAACTACTTGAAAGACTACAAGGTAGTCCCTGACCATGAAGGGGTTTCCTTCCAAGATGCTCATAAATTCATTCTATAGTAAACTAAATACTCTCCCACACCAGTTTTCATTAGCTTTTATTATAGGTACCTTTATAAATCTGACCTTCTTATGTCTTCAGGAGTTGCAAACATTACATACGACTTCTATATACAGCATCAGTTATTTCCTGTCTCTCCAGTTAAACATAATATGCAAACGGGTAAGGAGTGTGAGGTCAGAAGTGCTGTTAGCAGTAACCTGAATATGTCTGCAGGCAGCAGAATGGTGCCAACAAATGTTAACCCTGCAGCACTGAGGAAGAATGTCACCAGTAATGGAATAGCTAAAATGGAATTTTTAAAAGGCTGATACACCATCCCTGGATACGGAGCAGAATTTATTGCATCTCAAAGAGCTACAATTCAGTAAATGCATAAGAAAAACCTTTAAGAAATAAAGTCACAAGGTTGAAAGAAGGGACCTCCACAAATCTTGAATTCACGAAGTGACTCTGACTTCCAAATGCCTGATCCAAATTTTATTGAGGATTTTATTTCCTATAAAAGTAACATAAATGCATTTCAACTATCATATTTCTCTAATAAGTCAATTTACTATTTCACTTTTTAAGTAGATCTTCACAAAATACGTTGTTGTTGTTGTTGTTAATTGCCACTGAGTCGCAGGTGACTCATAGTGACCCTATGAAGGAGAGTCCTCAACGCTTGGGTATCTCTCATCCTCTCTCCAGGTTCATAGGGTTTCCTGAGGCAAGCTATTAAGGAAATGGATGCTGCTCCTCTTTCCAAGCTTGTTTTAATCGGGGAGCACCACGCCACACTGACCACACTGGGTAACCAACCATTAACGCATTTGACATCAGTGTCACAGTGTTCAGCCTCACAGCAACCACTGTATGGCAAGTGGACACACCAGGGCTATACGACCTAGAAATTTATACCTTCTACAAAATCTAACCATCTATACACTAAAAAAAATGGGCAATAAAGAACTAAAAGGCAAAGTCAATTTGCCATCGAGTTGAAAATAACTCAAAACTGACCTTTTGATGGGGTTTCAGAGGCTGTAAACTGCATGAGAAAAGACTGTCTATTTTCCTCCCATGGAGCATCTGCTGTATTTGAATGGCCTGCTGTTCAGTTGGCAACACCAACTCCTTATTCACCAAGCCACCAGAGCTTCCTGGCTATAAAGACAAATAGCCTTTAAACAGAAGAAGTTCACCTACACTCCCATGTGTATGTGTGTGTTTTCTATGAATGCTGTAACAAATTGTAAAAAGAACAAGGGCCACGCAGAGACACCCATGTTTGACCTTTTTCAAATCTACAAACTGCCCCCGTCAACAGCATCAATAACACAAAACCAATTCCTATGAGGTCAGATAAATCTCCCCATGTTCCCATACCTATTTCTATTCATCTCAACATTAATCTTACTGCTTTACCGGGTCCAAAATCTGATGCAATAGCTCACAGACCACTCAGAACCATAGATGGGAAGTTAATCTAGGTTAAGTGTGCTCACAAGTATATCAGTCTTGAGGCTTTAGGCTAGTGTTACAAAGTTTTCAGTCCTGTGACTATGGCCCTCATGCCCACACTCTCCAAAAAACTACAGAAAAGTCTTTAGCTCCAGTTCCAATGGGGTAGCAGTCCCAGGGCCCCATCTCACATCAGCTCTCTGGTTCGGCTATGGCTACTGCTGGTATAGGTGTAGCAAGAATAGCTGGTCCTGAAGAAAGGTGTCTTATGTTCTTCCCCACCCCCATCCTTCTCCTTCTTCGCTGGCAAGGAAGGTGTAATTCTCCTGCTGCTGGATTACTCAGTCTAATGGTGAGACTAGACAATCTTTGTGGACTGGTGAGACCAGCCAATCCACTTGTGGATTAGTGGACAGTAATCCCATTGTGGGTAGGCTAACATGCCCCATTCACTTATTCCCACCCAACTACATGGGAAAGTCAAATAAAGTTGTTGTTGTTGTTATGTGTTGTCAAGTCCCCTGTCACACATAGCAACCCTATAAACAAGAACTGTGAACCCTCTCCTGTCCTGAGCCAGTCTCACTGGCTCTGACACACCTACCTTCATGGACCTACCTCCATTGCCCCAGTTACTGTATCAATCCATCTCATCTGGGGTACTGTTCCTCCACCTTTTTGAGCATTATGTCCTACTCCAAGCATCAGTCTCTGCTGGCCACATACCCAAAGTATATGAGATAGTGCTTCAAAATCCTAGCCTCCAAGAAGAAACTTGGTTTCACCCTCTTCAAAACAGACCTATTTGTTTTCTTGGTAGTCTGTGATATGTTCAATGCTCTTCTCCAGCATCACAACTCAAAAATGTCAATTTTTCTTCTACCATCCTTAGTTATTGTCCAGCTCTCTGATGTATAGCAAGTAATTTTGAAGACCATGGACTGGATCAGGCACACCTTAGTCGCTAGACTGACATCTTTGTTGCTAAGTACTCTGGTCCCTGACAGTAGATTTACCTAATGCAGTTCACCTTTTTTTATTTCTGACGGCTGGTACCAAGAGTGTAGACTGTGGAGCTGAGCAAGCTGTAACTGTTAACTTCAACTGCTTCTCCATCTATCACGGTGCTGCCAATAATGACTAGGAAAGTCATACTGAAAGATAAACTTCATACTAATTTATAGGGCAGAAGATCAAATTAAGTCTCAGGTCAAAATTAATGTATCAGCAGAGCTGTGTTCCCTTTTAGAAACTCCAGGGGAAAGGCCCTTATTGATGAAGATAAATTACTATAACCTTCAGTATGGATTATACCTCAATATAAATAAAATAAAAATTCTTGTAACGCAACCAATAAACAACATCATGACAAATGGACAAAAGAATGAAGGTGTCAAGGATTTAATGTTACTTGGATCCACATTCAACACCTAACGAAGTTCTTGTTAAGTGCCAGCAAATTGTATGACTCATAGCAACTCTATGAACAACAGATCTGAACCTTATCCTAACCTGTGCCATCCTTTTCATCCCTGACATACTTAAGCTCATGTAAGCAGTCACTGTATCAATCTTTCTCATTGAGGGTTTTCCTCTCCTTTGCTAATCTTCTACCTTTCCAAGCATGATGCTCCTTTCTAAGAAAAGGCCTCTCCTAACAGCATGACCAAAGTATTTAAGATGAAGTTTTACCATCCTTGCCTCTATTATGTACTTCACTGGGCAAATCTGTTCCCAAGGAGCTTTTTAAAGTGCTAAAGAGCAAGAATATAAGTCTAAAAATTAAACTGTGTCTGACCCAAGCCATTGTTGTTGTGCTGTGTGCCATCATATCATAATCAAGTCACAGTTAACCCTCTCGCAGGTTTGCAGAAGGTGTAAATCACATAGGAGGAGGAAACTGCTCTTATTTCTCACAGAGCAGCTAGTAGATTTGAGCCATGGGCCTTTGGGTTATCGGCACAACTCCTTACCACTAGGCCACCAGAGGTGTTTTCAATGGCTACATGGTGTGTAAAGGTTGGATAATAAATAAGAAAGAGTGAAGAATAAACAATGTCTTTGAATTGTGATGCTGGCATAGAATATTAACTCTACCAGGGAACGCCAAAAGAACAAGCAAATCTATCCTGGGATAAGTACAGTCAGGATGTTCTTTGGGGTCAAAGATGATGAGACTTCATCTTTCATAATTTAGACACCTTATCAGGAAGATTAGTCCCCAAAGAAAGATATGATTGGTAAAGGTGGAAAAGGTCCTCAATGTGATGGTTTGAAAAATAGGCTGCAAGAATGGGCTTAAGGATAGCAGCAATTGTGAGGCTAGAACAGGATCAGGCAGGGTTTTGTTCTGTTGTACTCAAGGTCATTATGAATCAGAGCAGATTCACAACAGAGGAGAAGCCCTATTCTTGCCTTTTCCAATTTCAAGCAGTATCATGCATTCCTCGGATTATGACCCTTCCTCCATCTTCAAGGGCTAACAATGATCGGCCAATTCATTCTCCTGTCACATCATTCTGACACTCTTTTCAGCTTCGCTTTTCTACTTAAAATGACCTTTGTGATTATTTTCAGCACAGCCAAATGATTCAAGATTAACTCTCAAGCCATCCTTAATTCCATCTATAAGTCAATTCTCCCTTTCCATGTAAATTAACATAGTGTGAGTTAACAGGTTCTGAAGATTACAACAAATTATTATATTTCTTTGAGGTGATATTAGTCTGCCTCCCACAACTATTAATATCATTAACACTATTAGGGATACAATTTTATTTTCGCATATAAACACACAGACAAGTATATACACGCATAACACAAAAAGATCTTCAAATTTTCCTGCTATAATTTTCATTTCCATTTTAAATTATTAATATTAAAAACAAAACAAGATTTGTTTTTGAAAGAAATTCCAATGATTCCCATAGTACAAATCAGAAAATAACTAATCTGATAATCACAATAACAAAAACCAATGGCCCCATCAGAAAAGCTCTCTTAGGTTTACAATAGCTTGATGTCTCTCCCTCAATCCCATCTCAGGGTTTAAAACGATTTTACCCTCCTGGCTATAGTTATAATTCATTATTCAATAGGCAGATTGGCCCATGGCTACATTTTTGTTAACTTAATTATACTTTATCTCAAAAAAGTGAATTTTTCCAGGAACTCTTAAGGTCTCTGTTTATTTAACCAATAATATCTGAATTCTGTTTCAACTGTCACTGTTTTCCAGCAAAAATAAATCACTTTTCACTCTATGTTCAGTTGTTGAAAAATAGATTCATCTCTAGTTGTTCATGCTTTAGAACTGTTCTCCTACATTCTTTAATAAGTGAAATTATTTGCGTTGAATTAAGACTTTTTATTTTGATTTGATTAAGAAAAGTTCTTTTAAAAAAATAAAAATAGTTCTTTCATCAGCTTAAGCACAACTGTGATACTTATTTTGGTTACCTTCTTTAAATAAAACAAACTGTCAGAGGAACAAGTTTATGAATCCTCGAAAGAATTATCTAAATAGGTAATAATTTATTATAAAATACAAGACTGTTTCTCAAACTGCACTCCTTATACAATACTGGTAAATATCAACCTATGTAACAAAAAAAGTAAAATAAAATTCCATTCCTTTCTCTGATCACACACAATTAAAAAAGGATGCATACCATGCTCTCTTAAAGAAAGTCATAGTACATATTAACTGAAGAATCTAGCATGCCACAAAGCACTAAAACCCACAAACTTATTTTACTTCATTAATTTCTGAAAATTTTAGTGTTTCTTTATACATCCTGCAATAAAGCAGGAAAATGATAAGAGAACACTAACTTAAAGGCTATTTTCATAGATACAAACTCTACCAGTCTAGTAGCCACCATAACTGGGAACACAGCCAACCTCAGTCGAGCCCTTGAGAGTTTATGGGATAGACAGAAAAACATCTGCAAATATCAAATGCCAAATCAATGCCAAATTACAGCTATGACTAGGATTGACTTGAATCAACACAAATATGAAAATGTCCTATAGTCTCCAATTGTATTTATATGGGTAGATCATGTACATGAAATAATGTTTAATTCAACATGACTTTAAACGGTGCTATTCTAAACAAACCATGCTATGTTTATAGTCAAATGTATCTCACTCAAAACACTGGCCCTCAAGCTGAGCCACAAATAAGCAACAGAAAGATTTATAAAAGGCATTTTGAAGAGTTTGAGTTCTTATTATTTACATCCACTGAGTTAATCAAAGCTTTAATGGAAGTAAAATCAATTGAAAAGGTTCTTTTTGAGGAGATGGGAAATTTCTTTTAAATGGTTTTCAACAAAATTCTAGAAACACTTCAATCTACACTTAATATTGGGTTTTTTTATTCCCAGCTTAAAAATTGAGCAACAATGCCTCAAATGTTGCTTCTTGTTCATGGGTGCGACCCAGTCAATTCAAGCTCATGTAAGCTCTGTGTACAACAGAACAAAAATACTGCTTTCTCTCAATTTTTATAAGTTCCGTAAAATGAGATATTCTTCTTTAATTTCTTTAACTTGATGAAATATACTTTGATCTAATATAAAATAATACATTGTTATTGTTGCTATTATCGTTACTTGCCATCAAGTAGACTCCAATTCATGAAGATTTTATGGACAATAAAGCAAAGTGCTACTCAGTCCTATGGCATTTCTATGGTTTGGTTTTTCTGATTGTTCTTAAGAATTGGCATAATTACTCCCATGAGATGAATCTGGAAATTGAGCTTCAAAGAGATCAAAATGCATGGCTTGTTGTTGTTGCTGTTGTTGTTATATACTGTCAAATTGGAACCAACCCACAGCTGACCTTCCAGCAGGTGTTCAGAGGAAGTTAATCACATGGGAGGAATTTGCCCATGCTTCTTCCATGGAGCAGCTTATGAACTTGAACCTCTCGCCTTTGGGTTGGCAGTATAACCCCCTTATCTACTAGGCTACCAGAGCTCCCTTGTAACATATTGTTTTTGTTGTTAAGTACCATTGAGTCAAGTATGAATCATAGTGACCCTATTAACAACAGTTCTGAACCCTTGTTCTATCCTGTGCCATCCTCATTTCTGACACACCTGAACCCACTTTCTAGGGTCACTTTGTCAGTCTATCTCACTGAGGGCCTTCCTCTTCTTCACTGACCCTCTACCATTCTTTGGACATCTTTTAAAAACACAATGTACATGATAGTCATAGAAATAAAAGCTGATTTGATTAATTTTGATAAACTGTGCTTTAGTCTTAAAATTGACTGTTAAAGATTATTTTTTTACCTTTCTTTAGTGACATGTTCAATATTCAATAACCCTCATACATACTGAACAATTAAGTGACTCTTGTAATCTTTCAACTCCAAACACAGTACAATCAATCTACTAATCTGCTGGTCAATGGTAAAAATATCGAGTGTAAATATTAAACTTTACCCTGTAGCAGATGACAGTAAACTCTATTCAGAACAGTTGGTAAATAAGATGTTTTGGTTAAATTAATATTTAATATTCTACTTGCCTAGAAATTAGCATATAGTCATTATATCATGAAATAATTATGAATTTTCAAAGCATTAGAAAAGAATAAAAATTAAAACCATACTGATTATCATGATCTCCATTACAAGAGTTCAAAAGTATTTCTAGAAAGCATGCCCCAGAACAAGAGCTATTCTAAATGTTTTGTCTATTAACTCATTGTACTATACACTTCATTAACTCATAGCTGTTTTCTTTTTTTATTCTTTGTTGTTGTTGTTGTTGTTGATGATGATGTTATTTAGCATCCAAAAAAAGGAAGTTATATTTCATCATCACCATAATTCATCAACTGGCTTTCTTCATAGCCTCCAGATAATGAGCAACTTAATCAGCAAACCACCTCCCTCTGCTCTACTATTTCACAGAACCATTACTCTTGTAGACTTGTCAGCTCTGCCCTTACACGCTGACATTTCATTAAGAGACATAATTGAAAATCTAGCTTTCAGGTAAATCTGAGGGTCTTCCTTCCCCACAATATCTATTTTTACTTCTGCCCCTGAGCAACTACAAAAATTGTTCTATCCTTGCCGCTTACCATCTGCTTCCTCACCCTGTACCCTGAGATCCTCCCACCTGGCACTCTGATTCTCTACGTATCCCTCACGTTGGAAGGCACTTCTGGATTCTGTTGTGCTTATTCCTTTCCTACCTCATTCTGTTAAACACCGGTCTGCCATTAAATCTTAATAACCTGAGAAAACAGTATCCTTACCCAAAGTACTCTGGAACAATTGTTCGCCACCAGGAAATGTCTCCACTGGGGACCACCTGGTAATGCCTGATGACATTTTTATTGTCCAGAAGACGAATGAAGGATGGACTATGCTACTAGAAGCTAGCAGGGTGAGGCCATGGATGCTCTAAACACTGTACAATACACAGCACCGACTGCCGCAATAAAGAACTATCCAGGCCATCATGTAATCCAGACTTTCTGGAGTCAGAGGCTGAATGAACTGCTAATACTATTGCCCTGAGGTATCTCTAAACCATAAACCAAAAATCTAACCAACCTCCACCCCGAAGTCTTCCATAAACCAAACAATAGTTTAGTAAAGAATGCCTTTCTAGAGGCTGGTGCTCTCTTACTATCTATATGGGATCAAAGTGCCAACAGCAATGCAAAAGATTAGACCAGAAACATTAACAGTAGTGGGTTTATGTTAATAAAGGAGGAACAATTGTGAAAAGGAAGGTGAGATCAACTGCACAACTTGAAGAATTTAATCAACATCAGGAATCTGTACAAACAGAAACTGGTCTAAGTTATGCTGTACACAATCTCAGAAAAAAAATTTAATTCCATTTAAAAAAATAATTATCCAGATCAAAACAGTAACTGAGCCAAGGTTGAGAAACCCTAGTTGGATAAATGGTCTCAAAACAAGTAATGCAATCTTCTAGTTCTCACAATAAAGAATGAATACAAAACTCTTCAAAGAGTAATAAACATTTACTACATATAAACAGAGCTATCTTTCCAACTGATTTCAAGAGGGCTGGCTAATGCATGCCAACATGAAACTGCCATTTCATATATTTCTCAGAACTTCACAGGAAAGAAAGTTCTGCTGGAATGTGTTGTCTGGTAGTGCATGGAAAAGTCTCAATTCAAACCAGTATGTCATCACAATGGTATTCACTACAACAGAATTTTTTTTCTTTACACATTAAGTAATCTTTTCATTTCAAGCAATTCCTGTTAAAGTAATTTCCAATTATAGACCAGGGTTTTTCAGCTCTGGCATGAACAAATTTGGGGCAGACAATTCTCTGCTTGGAGCTCTTGTGCTAAATCCATGGAGAGTCGCACTGTTAACCCAAAACCACACCTCTCTTGTGGTTCGAATACACTAGAGTGGCTTCTTCTTTTTTTCTTTCTAGTTTTTAGTTCTTTATTTAACATTTGATAGCATCTTTGGTTTCAAGTGCACAAATAACACCTTCCAGTTGACGCAATTAAAAATGTGTGACCAGATATTGCCAAATGTTTCCTCAGGGCAAAATGACTCCCATTCCCCAGCCTCCCCTGAGAACTAATAATGCTCCAAAGATATAAAAATAAATAATAGCCTTTTTACGAAGATGGCACCGAAAGCAAAAAAGGAAGCCCCTGCCCTTCCCAAAACTGAAAAGCAAAGGCATTAAAGGCCAAGAAGGCAGTCCTGAAGGGCATCCACAGCCAAAAAAAAGAGAAGATCCACGCGTCACCCACCTTCCGGCGGCCTAAGATGCTGAGACTCTGAAGGCAGCCCAAATACCCCTAGAAGAACGTCCCAGGAGAAATAAGCTTGACCACTATGCCATCATCAAATTTCCCCTGATCACAGTCAGCCATGAAGAAGATAGAAGATAACAACACACTTGTGTTCACTGTGGATGTCAAGGCCAACAAGCACCAAATTAAACAAGCTGTAAAGAAGCTCTATGACATTGATGTGGCTAAGGTCAACACTTTGATTAGGCCTGATGGAGAGAAGAAGGCCTATGTTGGACTTGCTCCTGATTATGATGCTTTGGATGTTGCCAACAAAATTGGGATCATCTAAACTGAGTCCAGCGGGCTAATTCTAAATATAAATTTTTTTCACCAAAAATAACAGATAAATAAATAACAAAAATCATTTCCAATATATATTTCTACATATAGATTTTTTTCATACATTGAATCTGTCAGTTATAAAGATATATAACAACAACAACAACCAGAAAAAAAAAAACCCAAACCCAACTCTGTAGACCTCTATTACATGGATAGGGCCACCCTGATGGACTAAGCTGCAGGGAGTTCCAATGATACCTCTAAGGAAACACCTTTTGCAGTTCAAATCCAACAGTGGCTCTGCAAAGGGAATTTACAGCTTCGAAAACCCAATGAGTTGGAGCAGCTATGAGTTAGTTGCTACTCAAGAGCAATGGATTTTACGAATAATTATAAAACCACTGCCATCAAGTCATTTCCAGATAGCAACACTCCATCAGGTCTCCAGGGATGTACACCTCAACAGGAGATAGCTAGATAAGTTCTCATCTTTCTCTCACAAAGTGAGTGGCTGGTGGATTCAAACAATCTCAGATGCTCCACCTCTTGATTAGCAGTCCAATACCTTACAGACTTACACCGCAACTCCTTAACAATTACAAAGGTAAGACATTTTAGGGGTATTTCACTTTATTTTCTTCAAACACCAGTCCATCTGTATCCTAAGAGAGAAAACTGTTTTGGATGATATATACCTCAGAATGGTGGCCATGCAGGTCCTTGCAGGTATGGCCACTGTGCTACAACACTGGCATAACCTCTGTAGGCTGTGTCCATAAGCATTCTTTCTTGCTCTTTAGGCACAGAGAAGGTTGCATTTTCCTACTTCCTTTAAAAGGTCCCAGGGCACTTCCAGGAGCAACCACTCCACTTCCTGCTGCTTCCAGATCCTAGAAACAGCACTGGGACGCACCTTCTGTTGTCTGCATCTGTGACTACAGTGAGCATATACCACAATGGTGGTATATGATAGAAAAAGAAATCTTTGTTGTAGTCATGGAGTCAGAATCAACACATAGCTGATCTTCCAGCAGATTTTCAGAGAAGACTGCCGATCATTCACCTGCAGAGATTCAAACTGCCAGCCTTTGGATTGGTAATGCAACTCTTTACCCAATTTGGTGGCTTGATACTTTACTATAATTTAGTTTATTCTGAAATTTATTAGCTATTACTATTAACTGCTGCTGCTGTTGTTGTTTGTTGTTGTTGTTAGGTGCCATCAAGTCATCTGTGGCTCGTAGTGACCCTATATACAACTGCTCTGAACTTTGTTCTAATCTCAGCCAACCTCATAGTCTCTAAAACACCAACCCCATTACCCATCACTGAGTCAATCCATCTCATCCAGGGTTGGCTTCTCTTGCATCATCCTTCTATCCTTCCAAGCATGATGTCCATCTCTAAGGACTGGTCCCTGCTTGCAACATGCCCAAAGTATGTCAGACGAAGCTTGAAAATCCTTGCTTCCAAGGAGCAGCCTGATTTCACTCTCTCCAGGACACACTTGTTTGTTCTCCTAGCAGTCTATGTTCTATTCAATACTCTTTTCCAGCATCTCAGCTCAAAAGCATCAATTCTTCTTCTAGTTGATTCTTAGTCATTGTCCAGCTCTTTGATGTATAGTAAGTAATTGTAAAATCCGTGGCCTGGATCAGGTGCATCTTAGTGTCTAGACTGACATCATTGCTCCTCAGTACTCTGGAGAGGTCCCTGACACCAAATTTTCCCAGCGTAATTCGTCCTTTGATTTCCTGACTGCTGGTACCGAGAGTGTTGACTGTGGAGTCAAGCAAGCAAAAGGTAATAACATTCTCCATCTCCATCGACCTTGGTGCTGCTAATTGGTGAGAATATTTGTTTTCTTGATTTTGAGTTTAAATCCATTTTGAAGACTGCAGTCCTTAATCTTCTGCAGCAAATGCCTCAGGCCCTCCTCAGTTAGAGGAAGCAAGGCTGCATCATCTGTATAACGAAGGTTGTTGGTAAGTCTTCCTCCAATTGTGATACCACATTTCTCTTCACAGAGCCCAGATCCTGGATGATTTGTTCCACATATAGATCGAAAAGGAATAAATATAGGATGTAATCCTGGTGTACACCTTTCCTGATTTTGAACCATGCAGTGTTTCCTTACTCTGCTCTGGCGAATGACACCTGGTCCAAATATAGATTTTGCATAAGCACAACCAAGTGTTCTGGGATTCCCATTCCTCTCAGAGTCAGCTACAGTTTGTTGTGATCCACAGAGTCAAACACCTTTGCATAATCAATGAAACAGTGTAGATATTCCTCTGATATCCTCTGCTTTCAGCTAAGATCCATCCAACACTGGCAATAATATCCCTAGTGCCATGGCCTCTTCTAAACCCAACCCACACATCAGGTTTTTGTTGTTAAGTGCCGTCGAGGGTTACTCATAAAGACCCTATGAACAAAAGATCTGAACACTTGTATAACTTTCATCATTTCTCCACGTTCAGAGTTTCCAGAGGCAAGCTATTTCAGAAGAGGATGCCACTCTTGTTAATGTGCTGTTCCAGTTATTTTTGGATAATTTTCAGCATGATATCACATGCAAATAATCACTTACTAACTATATAATCTTAAGCAAGTTACTTCTCCTTTCTCATTTGTAAAACAGAAGTAATAAATAGTGTTTCTGTGAGGAGTAAATATGTTAATACACACGAATCACTAAGAAAACCACCTGACATCCCTGAAGAATCTATTCTCTTAAAATATTCTCATGCAAGCCACATATCTTTACAACATGAGGAATAAATATGTAAATATATGTTGTTTCTACATTATTTATGATTTCAATAATATACGAAATATGCAAGACTTAAGCACTAACAAATAACTGAGTGACAGACATAAATGAAAGACTGAATAACAAAACCCAGGATCACCTCCATAATCATGAAAGAAAAACAGCTTAAGAGAGACGATTGAATTTAACTGATCCAACTTTTGCTTCTGCCTCACATCCGCCAGTCACAGACACAAAAACAAGCAGAACTACACACACAGACCCCTTCTCAATGAACAGACTCAAATTGCCAGCCAACTAGAAAGAGATTCAGTAGAAGCCAAAATTGTAGTGCCAAGTGGCTGTGTGACGTGCACAGAAATGTCTACTAATGAACCAGCACCTGATGTCGAGTAAATGGGAATACAGTAAGCAGAAAGAGAGAGTGATGAGATATGGAAAACCAACCTGGTATGTTCCTAGATGCAGAAGAGGTGATCTGATTAGAAAGCAGGTCATGCTTAACATTATGGAACAATTTCAAGAATCTAATCTTCCAAAGGGGATTTCAATGGGTGTTTTCTTATTTCCTCAGGAGCCAAGTAACCTCATTTCAAAGGGGAAATGGTTGTACATGCTCAAAGGGTGGTTGCCCATAGCAGCCCCTAGCATGCTACACATAACAAGTTTGAAATCTTTATGAGACATAGTTTTGGCGAAGAAAGAGATTTTCTTAAAGGAAAAAGGAGAACTGGGCTTGAAATTATTATTTCAATCAAGGGCCTGATGTCATAAAATGCATGCAAAGTACAGAGCTCTACACATTTTAAATATAGATTTGAACTTTAGGGCCCTGGATATAGCTACTGAAAAATAGTGGAATCCCATGTGCAGTGGTGAAATCCAGAATACACAGTGGAAGTGACTTAGTGAGCCTAGAAATACCAAAGACCTTGAGACCCTTGAGAAAGTCAGCCAGAGTAAAAAGATCATAAAGATGAAGGCAAAAGGTATATATGTTACTGATAACAAAGTGAAGTGAGATATAAGATAGAGAATAACCAGTAGCCTTAAATAACAAACAAGGAAACAACTTATTCTAGGTCACTGTTGTTGGTTTTTCAGGGTAATAAAGGCTCATGAGAGTCTCATGTAAGTATGTGCACACTCTCTCTAGGAAAAGATTCCTTTTCATAATACACAAATTCTAAGGAAATAACCTCTGGAGTTTCTGGGCATTCTAGGCCATGTCAAAGGTGAATAAAAAGATATGAGAACAGAGACTAGAAATGCCCTCTTTTGGGAAATATAAGATGAGAATTTAAAATCAAATATTTGGCCAGAGAATGAAAATCAGGACAAGGAGATGAGCCAGAAGGACCAGACAGTTTCTCTAGTCACTTGCAACCACTTCAGGAAAACCACAGAAGCATGCTGCTTAAATACTACAATCTTTCCATCATGTGATTAGTGACAGATGACTAGAATGAGACTGGAAATTGTTTTAAAAAAGTTGTTGTTGTTGTTGTTGTTGATGATGATGTTATTTAGCATCCAAAAAAAGGAAGTTATATTTCATCATCACCATAATTCATCAACTGGCTTTCTTCATAGCCTCCAGATAATGAGCAACTTAATCAGCAAACCACCTCCCTCTGCTCTACTATTTCACAGAACCATTACTCTTGTAGACTTGTCAGCTCTGCCCTTACACGCTGACATTTCATTAAGAGACATAATTGAAAATCTAGCTTTCAGGTAAATCTGAGGGTCTTCCTTCCCCACAATATCTATTTTTACTTCTGCCCCTGAGCAACTACAAAAATTGTTCTATCCTTGCCGCTTACCATCTGCTTCCTCACCCTGTACCCTGAGATCCTCCCACCTGGCACTCTGATTCTCTACGTATCTCTCACGTTGGAAGGCACTTCTGGATTCTGTTGTGCTTATTCCTTTCCTACCTCATTCTGTTAAACACCGGTCTGCCATTAAATCTTAATAACCTGAGAAAACAGTATCCTTACCCAAAGTACTCTGGAACAATTGTTCGCCACCAGGAAATGTCTCCACTGGGGACCACCTGGTAATGCCTGATGACATTTTTATTGTCCAGAAGACGAATGAAGGATGGACTATGCTACTAGAAGCTAGCAGGGTGAGGCCATGGATGCTCTAAACACTGTACAATACACAGCACCGACTGCCGCAATAAAGAACTATCCAGGCCATCATGTAATCCAGACTTTCTGGAGTCAGAGGCTGAATGAACTGCTAATACTATTGCCCTGAGGTATCTCTAAACCATAAACCAAAAATCTAACCAACCTCCACCCCGAAGTCTTCCATAAACCAAACAATAGTTTAGTAAAGAATGCCTTTCTAGAGGCTGGTGCTCTCTTACTATCTATATGGGATCAAAGTGCCAACAGCAATGCAAAAGATTAGACCAGAAACATTAACAGTAGTGGGTTTATGTTAATAAAGGAGGAACAATTGTGAAAAGGAAGGTGAGATCAACTGCACAACTTGAAGAATTTAATCAACATCAGGAATCTGTACAAACAGAAACTGGTCTAAGTTATGCTGTACACAATCTCAGAAAAAAAATTTAATTCCATTTAAAAAAATAATTATCCAGATCAAAACAGTAACTGAGCCAAGGTTGAGAAACCCTAGTTGGATAAATGGTCTCAAAACAAGTAATGCAATCTTCTAGTTCTCACAATAAAGAATGAATACAAAACTCTTCAAAGAGTAATAAACATTTACTACATATAAACAGAGCTATCTTTCCAACTGATTTCAAGAGGGCTGGCTAATGCATGCCAACATGAAACTGCCATTTCATATATTTCTCAGAACTTCACAGGAAAGAAAGTTCTGCTGGAATGTGTTGTCTGGTAGTGCATGGAAAAGTCTCAATTCAAACCAGTATGTCATCACAATGGTATTCACTACAACAGAATTTTTTTTCTTTACACATTAAGTAATCTTTTCATTTCAAGCAATTCCTGTTAAAGTAATTTCCAATTATAGACCAGGGTTTTTCAGCTCTGGCATGAACAAATTTGGGGCAGACAATTCTCTGCTTGGAGCTCTTGTGCTAAATCCATGGAGAGTCGCACTGTTAACCCAAAACCACACCTCTCTTGTGGTTCGAATACACTAGAGTGGCTTCTTCTTTTTTTCTTTCTAGTTTTTAGTTCTTTATTTAACATTTGATAGCATCTTTGGTTTCAAGTGCACAAATAACACCTTCCAGTTGACGCAATTAAAAATGTGTGACCAGATATTGCCAAATGTTTCCTCAGGGCAAAATGACTCCCATTCCCCAGCCTCCCCTGAGAACTAATAATGCTCCAAAGATATAAAAATAAATAATAGCCTTTTTACGAAGATGGCACCGAAAGCAAAAAAGGAAGCCCCTGCCCTTCCCAAAACTGAAAAGCAAAGGCATTAAAGGCCAAGAAGGCAGTCCTGAAGGGCATCCACAGCCAAAAAAAAGAGAAGATCCACGCGTCACCCACCTTCCGGCGGCCTAAGATGCTGAGACTCTGAAGGCAGCCCAAATACCCCTAGAAGAACGTCCCAGGAGAAATAAGCTTGACCACTATGCCATCATCAAATTTCCCCTGATCACAGTCAGCCATGAAGAAGATAGAAGATAACAACACACTTGTGTTCACTGTGGATGTCAA
>NW_006400121.1:244991-303469 GCF_000299155.1 Elephantulus edwardii
CATCTCACCAAAGGTCTTCCTCTCCTTCACTTCCCCTCCACTCTGCCAAACATGATGTCCCCTTCCAAGGACCAGTCCCTCCCTGCAACATGCCCAAAATATGTCAGACGAAGCTTCATAATCCCTGACTCCAGGGAACACTCTGGCTTCACCCTCTCCAGGACAAACCTGTTTGTTCTCCTAGCAGTTCATGGTATATTCAACACTCTTCTCTAGCCCCACAGCTCAAAGGTATCAATCCTCTTTATATCAGCCCTATTCACTGTCCAACTCTCTGATGCATAGCATATAACTGCAAAGACTATAGCCCGGATCAGGCGCACCTTAGTCTCCAGCCTGACATCGTTGCTCTTCAGTACTCTTGAGAGGTCCCTCACAGCCAACTTGCCCAATGCAATTCGCCTCCTGATTTCCTGGCGGCTGTTACCAAGAGCATTGACTGTGGAGCCAAGTAAATTAAAACTGTTAACTATCTCAATCTCCTCACCATCCATGCTGATGCTGCCAATTGGCCCAAAAGTATTCCTATACTTGATCAGAATCAGGGTAGCAGCCCAGGGTCAGCCTGCACAGGAAAAACCGAGCATGAGCAGAGAGGAGGAAGGGAGCCAAGAGGTGTCCTCTGGTGCTAGAATTTGAAGGGTGGTCTCACAAGTTATCTTCACATCTACAAACAACTCATAATGTTAGGCTGCCACGGGAATTCTGCTACCCTCACAATTTAGCAGTACCCATTAATTTAAGGATCTGGAATGGTGCAAACCACATACTTGATTGTTACCAAAGGCTGGAAACCAGAGACTCCTACCAGGTACCTCAGAAGAAATGCCTGGTGCTCTACTTCTAGAGGGGAAAAAATCAGCTGTTGAAAACTCTATGTTGTCCAACTCTACTCTACACATGGGGTTGCCAGGAGTCAAGGTCAATTTCACAGGAACTATTTACATGCTACATGTACATAGGGTCGCTATGAGTCACAGGCAACTCGACAGCACATAACAACAATAATTTACATGCTATGAGGCGCTCCTGTTTCAAATACACAGGTGCCTTCTTACGTATCTGCCCTCAAATGCCTGTGAGGCACAGAGCACTGAGAATTACAGACTTTTCCAATATCACAAATTCAGCACTATTAAGGTCAAGAATCAGTTCTGTACATAGAGAGAGTCATTGGCCTACATGAATCCACTACAACTTCCAGATCTTATTCCTCCATATCACCTAACTGCTCACTAGAATTTATTACAGATTCAATGTAGGAATAATCGTTTCCACTGAAAGCATTTTAGTTGCCCTGATAAAGCACTAAGAACTCTGTTATTACTGCCAGTTTTATTCTACATCCCTTGGTAACCATCACTTCAACTGTAGCTTCCACAGATGTTTTCTTCTTATTTGCTCTTTGACTGGTCTATCTGTCTACTTGTAATATGTACCCACATAAACAATATGTCCATGCACAAGGCACAAGAGACTAATGCATGAGGGAGTTGCAAGGTTTATTTAAAAAAAGAAATCAAACCCCAAATCATAAACATATACACACACACCGCAATCCCAAAGACAAATGGTTCAAATCCACCAACTGCTCTATGGAAGAATTATGAGCAATCCACTCCCATGTGATTAGCCACCTCAAAACCTACTGGAGGGTCAGCTCTATGTATGTCAGTGCCAACTCGATGGCACACAACAACAACAACAACTAACAAGGAAGTTTTTCAAAGCTGCTTCTTTACCACCCCTCCCAAGCTCATTTGCTCATTCCCAGTATTAGGATACCATATCAGTCCTTCCCACACTCTCAAAAAGATAATTCCTTTGCTCTATCTACAATGTCCTTGGTCAAGTCATAAACTTACTAGAACCTATTACACACATTTGGCCCATTTATGTAATGCTTCATCAATCTTTTTTATTTACTTCCCTCTTCAACTTGGAATTCTCGCCTTTTCACAAGCATATGTAGATGACTGTTTCTGTCAAGTTTGAATTAAGATAGGTTATACATCTACCTACTTTGTATAAAGGGATTATTTTGGATACTATCACATACCTCTATTAAACATGAATATGTTGCAGGCCTTGTGCCCAGCTGACACACAGAAAAAAAGCTGATGTGGAGGAAGGCAAGCCTGGCTGGAGATAATGTGAGGTTAATGAGGTGAGTTCTGAATCACAAGTGCTGTTCAGAAAACAAAGCCGACATCTGGGAGGCTCAACACTGGAACTATTCACAGCTGTTCAGTCCCTGCATGTATATGTGTTTTTATTAAGATGACTGTTTGAGTCAACTTTTATCCATGACTTTTCCTAGGAAATTAAAAAGCAGGTTGAAAATGCTTTCAAGTCATTTCAGCTTTGGTATGGTTCACCCCATACACAAGCATTCCTATCTTAATGTAAAGGAGTAGAATAGTTTAAAGAAGTATTCAGGATCACTGCAATCCGTTAAGTGCAAAATTAAAAACTGTTATCTTCTCATTAAAAACTTTCCTTTAAAATTACTTAAGGGCTACAGCAAGAAAGGCAAAACACACACTCCCACGTGGATAATGAAACATCCAAGCGTGTAGTCACCAGGCTATTTTTTAACATCCACTCTTTGAAGGTCAATATAACTTTTCAAGCCACACTTAATTATATAAAAGATTGAGAAAATGTGTTCCATTTAGGACCCTGGCCAGCTTTATTCATCACACTCCTCAGACCACGTGTGTGAGCCCCTCACAGTGTAATGCAATCGGAACTTACCAGGCCTAACTGTGCATCATATAACTGCAGCTCTCATTGCAGGATGCTATACTTAAACACGTCTATTCAATTTTGACTTACAGTGACTGTGTACGACAGAAAAGAACTGTCCCATAGAGTTTTCCTGGCTGTAACCTTTTGCAGAGCAGATAACTAAACCATTCTACCACAGAAATGCTAGAGGGGTTCCAACCGGAAGCATGAAAATAAGAATGATTCAGGGATCCTTAATCAGTGCAAGGCTGTTGTTATTGTCAAGTGTCATCATGTCAACTCCGATTCACAGAAATCCCATGTACAATAAATTGAAAACTTGCCCGATACTGATCCATTCTCATAATATCCACTGTGTTAAATCCATTGCTATAGTCACTGTGTCAGTCCATCTTGCTGAGGGCAGGACAGCCTTCTCAAAAGAGTGAAGTCTTCCTTTTCTCACTGGGGGTTTCATGCTCACTAGTCTACACCAAGAAATCTGGAAGAAAGCTACCAAGCCAATTGACTGGAAGAGCTCCATTCTTTGTTCTTATTCCAGAAAGAAGGTAATCCAACAGAAAGTGAAAATTATCAAACAATATCATTAATATCATATGCAAGTAATATTTTTCAAAAAATTATTTCAAAACTGCTGGAAAGTAAATCAGCAAGGAACTTCCAGAAATTCACTGGATTTAGAAAAAAGCATGGAATGAGGCATATCATTGCTAATGTCAGATCTTGTCTGAAAACAGAGAATATAAAAAAGATACTTACTCTAACTCAGTGTCATAAGGACAAATACTGTATAAAATCAGGGTGGAAGCAGAGGGGTGAGCATGAGGGGGTATTAATCATGGGGTCGCACAATTTGATGGGTGGGGGTAAGCGAAATGGAAAGGATCTGGTGTGAAGAACAATGTATTCGAATTGTATAAATAAACTAGTGTTTAAAAAGATGCTTATTTGTGTTTTATTGATTGTGCAAAAAAAATTTAACTGTGTGGATCATAACAAATGATGAAAAATATGGCAATTCCAGATGTTACTGTGCCCATATGCAACTTATAACTATACTAAGAAGCCACTGTCTGAACAGGACATGGGATTACTGCATGGTTTACTATATAAATAAGAATGTGGCATCAGGATTGAAGGAAGATTGATGACAATCTACATAATGCAGATGACACTTTCAGAAGTAAAGAAGACTTGAAACACTGCAGAAGATCAAAGATTAGAGCTCTCAATTGGGATTACATCTCAACATCAAAAAAGCAAAAATCCTCACACAGACAATAGGCAACATTATGACAAATGGAGAAAAGATTGATGTTTTACTTCAATGATTTCATTTTACTTGAATCTACAATCAATACCCATGGTAGCAGGAGTCAAGTAATCAAAGAAGGTACTACATGGGAAATTCTGCCGTCCAGGATCTCTGCAAAGTGCTAAAGAACAAGGCTATCTGTTTAAAGCCTAAGGAGCACCTTATTCAATCCATAGTATTTTCATTTGGTTTGTATGTATCTGAAAAGTTGGACAATGAAGACAGAAGTCTCTCAATTTTAAGGTTAACAGAGAGTACTAATATACCACAAACTGCCAAAAGAAGAAATCTATCATAGTGGAAGTACAACTAGGGTGCTCCTTAGAGGAAAGGATGGTGAAAACTTTGTCTCATATACTTTGGGCACATTATCTCTTAGAGGTGGCCAATTCTTGGAAAAAGACAGTCAGCTGGGAAAAGTAGAAGGTCAATGAAAGAGAGGATGACAGTCTAGGAGATGGAGTGACACAGTGCCTGTATTAATGGTCATGAGTATGGCAGAGATTGTGAAGATACCATAGTACAGGACAAGGTTCAAGTTATAAGTGGTAGTGATGCAACGGGACCTAACAATTTGACGGCACTTAACAACAACAAACCACTGTTCATGACTGTGGAATGGATCCATTTAAATATACAAAATAACCCAAGAAATAAATGTCAAATGTTATTTAAAAAGAACAAGAATACAGTCTCTTCAGCAAATTCACCCGCAGCAACAAACAGATTTGGTAGCCTTTACTCTCAATCCCTACAGGGTCTATTAGTCTATTCTGTGAAAGTTTATTTGTGTTTTAAATTACCCACTAAAGCCAGGGCTCCAAAGCAAAGACCTCAGGAATAAAAAGTTAGAAGCATCTGAGCTGAAGGGATGTGTTTGGGCCCAGGCCCAGGATGAATGCCAGCCCACAGAGCTCCACTCTGAACTAGCACTGAGAAAGTCTGTGGGTCCTACTCAAGTTCAGCCATTACAGAAAGGCATCTGCATCAAAAGGAAGCTGAAGCTTTCTCAAAAGACAAACTAAAAACATGGGTTGAGATTCTGCCGAAATGTCACTGAAAATCTTGACCTAATGGCATGATTATGAAGACATAAGCTACACTTGGAAAAAATGAGTGTGACTCCTCTCTTGGGAGGTCCGCTGATAGTGGGCAAAGTCAGCTCTGGTCTTCCCATTTCTCTGGTTCTTACGTCTCTGCTTGCAAGTCTGTTAGTTATGCAGTTAAACAACAGAATACACAGCACCAAAATTACTTTCAAAAGAATCATTTTCACCAAGAAAGATCGTTTCATATCAATTTGGGACTTGATTCCAAACTTGAAGGAAATCTGATGATTCTAAATATGAATAATGAAGATAAATTGTCAATGAATATTATAAATGGGATCCTCTGGTAAGAAGGAAAGGATCTATAAATTCTTAATGAAATATATTTCTATTTCAATTTCATATATAAAGATATATTTCAACAGAAGAGTAAAAATCATAATGCTAAATGATTCTGTCACTGTTCTCCAAAGAGAAAATAATCTCCTCAAACCCATTTCAATCATTACTCAAATGTATTATTTAATCATCAACATAAAACAACTTTCCCATGAAAATTGCTTTTCTCCTCCATACAAACCTCTCACCTGTACACTGGGCCAAGTTCTAGCACTTTTGTAACCCACGCAGTATTTCTGGACCAAAATTGATTCCAAAATTATACCCAGAGTAAAGAGTTCACATGTGTTGTCTTGTGAACTAGAATTCGCAGGTGCATTTAAGAAGTGTTTCCCCTCAAATATTGATACATACAACAATCTCCTGGGAAATCTGTCCGAAATGCAACTTCCTGGATCTCAGTCCCGGGAAATGAGACTCAGCAGGTCTGGGTGAAGCTCCGAATCTCCACCTTCAACAAACTCCTAGGTGTTTCTAATGCAGGTGGTCCTCAGACCGCACTATGAGGAAAAGCACGGAGGGAAAAAAGAACGATTCAAGATAGTCTTCCTGTCTTCAAGCTCTTCCCAACTCTTAAGATTTTTAAAAAATTGAAGTTGTGTGACTCTACATTTCCTTCTCCCACAATGTTTTGCCCTCTTCTTTTCCAGCCTGGTCCTGGCGCTATGGCCTCCTGCAAAGAAGAGTGGTAAGAAGAAGAAGAAAGGCCGTTCTGCCATCAACAAAGAGTGGTGACCAGAAAGCACACCATCAACATTCACAAGCACATCCATGGAGTGGGATTTAAAAAGCGTGCTCCTCGGGCACTAAAGCAGATCCAGAAATTTGCCATGAAGGATATGGGAACATCAGATGTTCGCATTGACACCAGGCTTAACAAAGCTGTCTGGGCCAAAGGAATAAGGACTGCCCCATACCGCATCCATGTACGGTTGTCCAGAAAACATAATGGGGATGAAGATTCCCCAAACAAGCTCTATACACTGGTTACTTATGTACTTGTCACCACTTTCAAAAATCTACAGACCGTCAATGTGGATGAAAACTTAATCGCTGATTATCAAATAAAGTTATGAAATTGTAAAAAAAAAATGCTATTTCATCTGACCACATAGAACTTCTCAATCAAGGATCTTTGAAATGTGGTTCTTACTTGTTGTTGTTGTTGTTGTTATTGTTGTTATGTGCCGTCGAGTCATTTGCGACTCATAGCAACCCTATGTACAACAGCCCTACACCCTGTTCTAGCCTGTGCCAACTGCACTGCCTCGGACACACCCATCACAATTAACCCAGTCACTGAATCAATCCACCTCATAGAGGGTCTTCCCCTCCTGCACTGTCTCTCCACCCTACCAAGCATGATGTTCCTCTCCAAGGACCTCTCCCTCCTTACAACATGTCCAAAGTATGTCAGATGAAGCCCCAGAATCCTTGCCTCCAAGGAGTAGCCTGGTTTAACCCTCTCCCAGATGAATCTGTTTGTTTCCTTGGCAGTGCAGTGTACATTCAATACTCTTCTCCAGCACCACAGCTCAAAGGCGTCAGTTCTCCTTCTATCCTCCCTAGTCATTGTCCAACTCTCTGATGCATAACAAGTGATTGCAAAGACCATGGCCTATATCAGGCAAATCTTAGTCTCCAGAGAGACACCGTTGCTCTTGAGTACTTTGGAGAGGTCCCTAACCGCAGACTTTACCATCGCAATACGTTTTTTGATTTCCTGGCTGCTGGTGCCAAGAGTGTTGACCATGGAGCCGAGCAAACTGAAGCTGTGAACAATCTCAATCTCTTCGCCATCCATTCTGATGATACCAATTGGTCCAGTGGTGAGAGTCTTTGTCTTCTTGACATTAAGCCTCAGTCCATACTAAAGGCTGCAGTCCCTGACCCTCTGCAGCAACTGCATGAGGTCCACAAATATTAGAAAGGACAGCAGGGTAAGGACACAAAGCGAAAGGGCTCACTTCATCTAAGGACTCATTATCATGGGAATCATCTATCTAAAATAATTGGAACCACGCAGAACCTTGATCTTTCTAGGCCGATTTTCCCCTTTTAATCTTTAAATAGAATTTTAAGCACTGAGTCACAGTCAACTTAACAGCACCTAACACCCATTCCTGACTGCTAATTTTTAACTGTCTTCATTTTCCCATTACCTAACTCACACTACCAAGTGAGATGATACTTGCCATTTAAATGAGTCTCCAAAGCAGCTTTTGCTGGGTTTCCAAGAAGTCTTATTTTCATAGTTGAACTTCTGCAGGTCGGAATTCTTTGTTTGTTTGATAAATTTTTCCCCCCAAAAGGCTGATAGATAACCTTCTGGAAATTCCCACCCAACCACAAATAAAATGTGTTGTTTTGACTGGTAAACTTCTATTTTTTCAGTCACAAATTCAGATTTCCCCTCAACTGTAGGCCTGGTGAGCTACTCCAGAGTTGCCAAAGTCAATATGCTAAGTCTGTCTCTGGGGCAACAGGCTGAAGAGTAGTAAATGAGGTTTGGAACTGCATTTCTGTTCATCTCTGATTTAGCAACAGGCTTCTACATGTTCCCATTATGCTCTGGCCATCCCTTTGTCTGATCTCAAAATTACACAGAGTGACTTTTGCTTGTAGTTGTCTGGTTTTGTTTTTCAAGACATTCTATTTCCATTTTTCTTCTCATGTATAATTATTTATCTGCAATTTTCCAAGTCATTATACAGAGCTGCTTCTCGGGCATACACACACACACACACACACACACACACACATTGCTACCATCATTTTATAATTTTTCCATGTGAATTGAGGGCTGTAAGTATTCAGAGGCTTAATTAAAAATCTGCAAACCCCTCCACACAATGGACCAGTGCTGATTCAGTAAGCATTTCCTGCTGCTTCTGTAAAAGTTCTTTCCAATTCTTTTAAAGCCACTACACAGATGATCTCTTTCAATGCCATTCCACAGTTTTACAAGACATCTTCTTTGTGAACACAAGAATACACTATTCCATCAATGACAGTGTGTCAATCAATCTAAATTCTCCTAGGCCATAATTTAATAATACAAACTTTAAATGGAACTAGCATTATTTGGAGGAGAAAGACATAAAATTAAGGGCCCAGACTAACCAAAACACGTGTGGGAGTATTTAGGACAAACTAGTAAGTGAAGGATGCCTAATAAAATAAGAAATTGAAAGAATAATGAATTGTGGTTTGGTTTTGTTGGGGTTTTTTTTAAAATTGCAAGACACAATGACAACTCCACAACACTGACTTTTCCTCAACTTTATCAGTGATTTTTAGGTGCTGTTTTTTGTTTTGTTTTGTTTTGTTTTATTAATTTTAATGGACATTTACAGAGATTTTGGATTTCCATTCATTCATTGTTGTACTATTCTCCCCACCCACCCCCAGTTCACTCTTCTCTTTGAAAGGTAAAAGAAAAGTCCTTCATTGGTATTCAATCCCCCACACACCCCCCACCCCTACCATGAGTGTACTCCACTCTGCAACCTTCATCTGCAACCTTCATTCCGGACTCTTATGATAATCATAAGGCCCTAAAATATATTGCTTTTAAACTGTTCTCTCCCTCATTGGTTTCAAGACACTATACATAATTCATCCAGTTTTTCTCATTCTTACCCTAAACCTGATGTCAGTCCCATTCTATAGCAGTGGCACTATGCAGTGTTTGTCCTTTTGTGACTGAGATATTTCACTTAGCATGATGTCCTCGAGGATCACCCATTCCAGGTGCTGTTTTAAACTGCTAAATCTTTCAATATCTTTATTATTTAACTGTTTATTAATAGGAAACAAGAAGGTCTATATAAGACTTGTATGAAATTAACCTCAAAAATTATAACCAATGATAAAAAATACTGAGTCATCCAGATTTTGGCACCAATTTTTTAAAACATATATATTTCTAAAGACTATTCTCCTGGCATTATGGTCAAAATACCCATATTCTGAAAGTAGATGCTGCATAGTAAAGTAGGTGGCAACAAATAACATCTGCGAAAATAATACTAACTTTTGCTGTAGTGTTGTTGTTGTTGTTTTGTGTGGCTGAGTCAAAGCTGTCTCATAGCGGGCCCTCGAACAACTTTTCAGAGGCAGTAAATAGCACAGGAGGATGCTGTCCATCTTTCTCCCATGGAAAACTGGTGGATTCAAACTGCAGGCCTCTGTGTTGGCCATAAAATCCCTTACCGTTAAGCCACCAGAGCTTCCAATTTGATCTAGACTTTAACATCCATTGTTTGTGTTTGTCATAATTAAAAGAGTAGTTGCAAAATAAATGAGAAAATAAACCTCTCAAATGTAGTTTTAATTCTCACTGGGTAACCTCAAAATAAAACAATAAACTGCCTCCAATAACAAACCTGCCTACAGTTCAATGCCTGTCTATGGACATTTACTGTGAACAGAAGGATCTTGAACTCACCTTCTATGGCAAAAGCCACAAAACCCCACAACTGGGACAGAATTCTATTCCAAATCCCACTGATCCTCTATCGCATTTCCAGGGCTATAAATCTTTATGCGAGAAAGACCACTTACCCATCTTTGTCCTTCAAAGTAGCTGGTGGATTTGAAACACCAACTCTTTGGTTAGCAACTTAGTATCTTATATGCTACTCTATAAGGCTACAGTAACAATCTGCAATTCAAATATACATATGAAATCTCCATTTAAATTTGTCTGTAAATCTGTTATATTTTAATAACACACAGATGAAGCTAACTTGGTTGCTTCGGCTAGGATTAGCAAAAAGAGTCTCTCCGCTTGACCTCAAGTCTCATCAGCTTTCTCTTCAATATCCAGTTTTTGTTACTTGGAGAAAACTACATATTATGACTATAAATACAGCAAAAAGAGTAAACTTCAGTTTCTTTCACAAGTAACATAGTAACTTTTGGCCAGAAATCTAGCAAATGTAACTGAAAGAAAAACACAAATCAGTGAGGTAGGGCGGTAATAAAGACTCTGGTCTTGTAACTGCAGGATATCCTATAAAAGAAAAATGTAATTTGTAAATCATTTCTAATGCTGCCAGAAACCAAAGGGAGGGCAGCGACTGGGGAGTATCTGTATGAGACCACCTTTGCTAGGTTCTTCCAATAAAACGGAATCAACAGAAAAGTAATCACCTTAGCACTTAATGAAAGGCAAGAAAGGTAACTATAAACATTATTATTCACGCAGCTGCAAATACATCTATTTCTTAAATTGAAAAGATGGCCAGTTTTGTGAGGGGTGTCATATCTATTTTAAGGTGTTTTAAGACATAATATAAAACTACTACTGAAATCCACATGGTACTACCTGACACCTCTGCACCACATACCTGAAGCTAGCGGAGTCATTCATTTTAACAGGTTGTATTTGTTCTTGTTAGGTGTCATCCAGCCCAGTACGGACTCACAGTGACCCTATGACCAATGGATCTGAAACATGGCCTATCCTGTGCCATCCGCATAGTCTCTGACATATTACAGCCCACTGTTACAGTCACTGTGTCAATCCATCTTGTTGAGGGTCTTCTTCTCTTTCTCTGATCCTATGCCTTTCCCAGCGTGATTTCTCTTTCCAAGGACAGGCCCTTCCTAACAATATGGCCAAAGTACCCAAAATGAAGCTTTACCATGCTTGCCTGTAAGGTGCACCCTGGGAGGTTATTAGTGTCTTACTGATTTACATTTTACTTAAAAACATAACTATTTCATAATACACAAACTAAGAGTCAGGTGAGGGAAAGTGAAATAGGATTCCCAGCTTGTGCACAGCTACCACTCCACCATCAGTAGAGGCTTGAATATTACTATGGTAATAAACAGGCTTCAGGAGAGCTTCCAGATGAAGACAGACCAGAAAAGAAAGTCCTGAAGATCTATTTCTGTAAATCGGTCAGTGAAAACCTTCAATCATAGAAACAGTGAGCTGCTGTGCACAGCATCACAGTGCATCAGAGACAGCTAAACCAGGGGGCTAACAACATAGTTCATCCCAAACTGGAGAATGAAGATGTTTCATTTCCAAAATAGAAAAGAAATAGTTGGTCTATAAAACATTCCTTTTCAGCGCTGCAGTCCCAAAGTTGAATGGTCTGAATCCACCAAGCTGCTCTGCTGGAGAAGGAGGGGCCATCTCCTCCTTTACCAGTCGGACCCAAATCGACGGTACACAAGAAAGAAAGAAAAAAAGGAGGGAGGAAAATACACTTATTTTTTCCAGTATATCTTAATATTTCCACATAGTTGTACAGGTATTATTAGCACATAGCTATCAAACTCTAACCTGCAAGTATGTGCAATCCTGCTCATCCTCTACTTTGTTCTGCTCCACAGACATTGAAGAGGTCATGCTTAATGGCCAAAAAATTTACTACATGCCTAAAGGAGAAAGGAGAAAAAGATAGGCAGGCCTAAGGGTGTGATTCTCTATTTAGCCATGCAACTGTATTTTAAACATAATTAGACTAATTGCCTCCCAATCTTAGCTGGTGCATCTGCACATACAATTAATTAGAACTGATCTTAAAGCCCTGTTTGGAATCCTTTGTTCTTCACTTCCTACAAATCAAATTACCAAAGACCAAATTTAATTTTTCAACTTTTATTCTAAAAGAGGCACAAACTTAAACGAACTGGGTCTGATCCGCTCGTGTAAGTCACGAGCAATTCTTTCATTCTGAAACTAAAAGCTGCTATGTATCGAACGGTGCTCCTGAAAATACATTCTAAATCGTCATCTCAATTTCTGTGGTGACAATCCCATTTGAGAATGAATTGTCTTTGTTCTATGAATGAGGTAGGATTCATGTAGAGACCAGTTTGAGTCCATTTCTTCTGAAATATAAAAGAAACTAAACAAGCAGCACGGAAGCAAACAGAGTGAGTGAAGCCACATGGAGAGTGCCAACAAGCCAGGAACAAGAAGTTAAAGAGACAAAAGGACCTTCCTCCAGAGTGATAAAGAGCCTTCCCTTGAGCCAGAACTCTAAATTTGGACTTCCAACCTGCTAAAGCATAAGAAGTAGTTGTGGTACTTTTATTTACAGCAGTTCTAGATGGCTAGTAAAGACGATACAACGCCTCTGAACTGAAGTACCAGCAAAGAGTACTGAATCTACCATGAACTGCCAAAAGAACTCACAAAACTGAAAGAAAATTGGAAAAAGTGCAAGCAGAATGCTCACTGAAGGTAAGGAAGTTGAGACTTATCTCACATCCTTTAGATATATAATCAGGAGGGTCAATCCCTGGATAAAGACATCATGCTTGTCCAGGGAAAAAAAAAGAGAGACAAAGTGATGAAGTGACACAACAATCATCTCACATACAGCGGCAACTGTGAGGATGGCTCAAGAATGGTCTGTCATTCTGTCATACACAGGCTCTCCAGAGGTTCTGCAGAACCAACTCAATCAATAGCACCTCACAATAACAACGGGTACCTATGACAACAATAAACTCAAATATTTCATCTATAAAATAATTCCCGTGTAAATACGATAACTTTTCAAGATTTAGTCAAGCTAACTTTAACCATCAAATGATGCCTTTCTGCTCTTTTTAACATGTTAAGTCTTTTGCAGCAGATTTACTCAATGCAATGAGTCTTTGATTTCCTGATTGCTGCTTCTACGAGCATTTATCATGGATCCAAGAAGAATAAAAGGAAAATGTCACTTCTTTGCCAAATTATTATGTTGCTGTTAATTGCTATGGCACTGATTCCAACTCATGGCAGCCCCTTATGTGCCGAGCAAAGCTGTTCTCCCCAGGATTTTCAAGACAATGACATCCTGGAAGCAAGCTGCCAGATCTTACTTTTGATGTGCCTCTGGGTGAGTATGAACTGCAATTCAGTTAGGAAATCAGTACTTGCACATGCATATTTAACAATGTTGTTGTTGTTGTTGTTGTTATGTACTGTCATTCAGACTGACTCATAGTTGATCCTCCAGCAGGTTTTCAGAGGCAGTAAATCACCCAGAAGGAGAGTGTCCATCTTCTTCCCTCAAGAAGCAGTAGTGGATTTGAACTGTGTGCCTTGAGGTTAATTAATTTCTGATATTGTCAGACTTAGGACAGGCAACAAAAATCAACTCACAGGCGGGGTGGGGGGAAGAGATCTGAAACCTAATTTGAATCTGCACTACATCAAAGGAGGAAACAAGCTCGAGTCACGACACAGCCAAGATTAATAGGTGTTTCTACCCACTCCTTAAACAATTTTGGGTACAGAAAACAATGTTGCTTCTCTTCCCAAGAATATGTTAAGCAATGGAATTTGCAGAAATATATGTAAAAGACAGTTCCCTTCCTGCTCTCATTATCTGATGTTTTGTGTCGCTTTAAAAGTATGAGTACTGAAGTGCACTAGGGCTGTCAATTAGAAAGGATCTGTATTCATTTCCGAAAGCTAAAAACAGAGATATATCCTGTTTAAGTTTAAAGCCTATTGTTCATCTTCTGAGGTTTAAAAAGGGGCTTATGGAAAGATTCTTTTCAGAATCATTCCATATTTATCTTCATGAAACAGAACAAAAAAGTGAACTGTCAAATAAGCAAAAATTATTCTTTCATTTACTCATCTATATAAAAACTATCTGTTCCAACTTAAATTACTGAATGAAACAATTATTTTCATATTTGCTATCTTGTAGAAGTTGAGGCTTAACAGAGAAATTAAGAGCAACATATATCAAGTAAAATTACTCTGCACCAGTCCTTTCATGTGGAAACTTGGGTTCGATTCCAGCCAATGCACACAGTCACTCTATGTTCAGTAGTGGAGGCTTGAAAGTTGTGATGCTAAACAGACTTTAGTGGGGCTTCACAACTAAGAGGAACAAGAAAAAAGGCCTGGAAAACTACTTCTAAAAAACCAGCCAAAGAAAATTCTATCTCATCACATTGTCCATGAAGTCAACCAGGAGCCAGGGGCCAAATCTACAGTAGCTAACACGAGCACATAACAGACAGTACTAACACTGGCAGCAATAAAAGTAGGCAAAGGGCCAATTCTCATACTGTTTAATGTCCATTAGGGAATGAAAGGTAATAAGCAGGTATATCATTTGGGGCAAGAAAATCACTACAAAGGGGGGAAAAAAACAGAAGAGTGACAAATAGAAGGGATTTTTTTAAAAAATGGCACTCAGAAGGATCCTTTTAAGAATATGACATAAGAAGAAATTAAACTAAATGAAGGAGCAAGCAACATGAAGCTCTAGGAGAAATCCAAATGTCCCTCCAGGCAAAGGTTCTCATTAATCAGCCACTGCCCAGGAATTGGAACTGACTCATAGCTAACCGTCCAGCAGGTTGTCAGAGGCTGTGAAAAACTCAGAAGGAGACTGCCCATCCTTCTCCTGCAGAGCTGCTGGTGGGGCCAAACCAGCAAAGAAGTGCCACCTTTGCACCGCTCCTTACCCAGGGCACCAGACCTCCCCTTGTACAAAGGCTGTGGGGGACAGATAAAGAGCAAAAATGCCTGTGCAGCTGGAGTAGAATAAAAAATCCAGGGAGAAAGTGTGGAGGAAGAGGGAGGGTTCAGCTAAACTGCTTGCAACTCATGAGTGTTATATGGTTTACAACAGAGTGGCATGCCACACTAAGTGAAGTCACTAAGTGACTCAGCAGGTGAGACGGGAGGATCAGTGAGGAAACGGTTCCAATAGCGGCAGCTTACTCTGGTACTCTCTAAAGTATGAGGAATACAGAAGAATAGGAACTACTTCTCAAATTCCATGCTATCTGGAGAAAGATATTTGTAAACTCTATAGCATCCATCCTTCTTGGTGACTTTTTTAATTTAAACCACTGAAAACTCTTGTTTCAAAATGCACTCAGTTGAAGCAGTCTTAAATCATACACAAACCCAGATGACCATCCTTACTTCTTTTATTATAACTACATGAAAGTCACGTAGGAGTGAATAGTTCTTTTGTGTTTAAACAGGCTATTTGAAAAACAGAAGTACACTGTCTTTTATTGTTAATTCATGGTTCACAAAGCCTCTGAGGTTGGCTTCCGTCCTTGAAAAGCTTTTAATGTACAGGTACATATAAGCCTTATTTTACAACTGTTAAGAAATGGAATGCAGTGGGAGCGGTCCACATCCCCCTTTTATGAAAGGAGAAAGATATCAGCAAAGGAGGGTGACCTCACCTATGAAGAATGCATCAGTGACAAGGAACAAAGGTGGCTTCCTTCACAAGGAAACACAATCTGCTTCAAAAAACTGCTTCATTACCTTTGAATGACTTAAGGCTATGTAGTCTACAAGAAACAGTTCCAGTCTTTAACCTCTATTTATTTTATTAACAAAACTACTTGTGACATTATTCTTTGTTCAAACATTAAAGAAACAGCTTGCATACTCATTGAACAAAACTATAAATTATTCAGATGTTCTTTGTTCATCTGTATTCATATTTGCAATAAATCTAGTAAGTATATTTATGTTAAGTGTATTAGTTGGTGGGAAGCTATAAAGCATAATTTATATACCCACAGAAACTCTGGTCGCATAGTAATGAGTTGCACTGCAAATCCAAAGGCAGACAGATCGAATCCATCAGATGTTCCACGGAAGAAAGATGGACAGTCTCCTCCTCTGTTATTAATGGCCTCTGAAAACTCACAGGGCGGTCAACTATGAGTCAGTTCTGACTCCACAGCACACATCAACAACACAGGAGGAAGTGCTTCAGCACGCTACAGAGAAACCAAAAATCAGGTGAGCCGTGGAAGAGAATGGTGACTAACCCCACATGCCTGGATGATCATAGAACTGAGTTTATATTTTAAAAAAAAAAGCAGCCCTATATTTTCACATTTGCATATTTCACATTTCCTAGCTTATGAAATTTATCACAGTCTTCTTTTTCCACCAGTGATAGAAATGCAAAACAAGTTCCCAGAGAACAAGAATGAATTCATTCATGCCTAAACCCAGACGAAACAAACAGAACTGAGTTGCTAAAACATTACTTTACTCTTTCAATGTCAGACAATATTTTGTTACATGTTTTCCCCCAAAAGGTAAGGTAGTCATAAATTTACTTTTCCCCTTTAATCTCTATAAGTATATATAAAATAAAATATTTGCTCTTTTAATATTTTTCACACGCACAACTTGGTGACACTGATTATATTCATCAGGTTTTGCACCATTATTCATTTCCAAAAGAGAATTTCTTTTCCTCACTCAGATAATTCATTAGCCCACAAGATCAGATCTATAAATTATTTCATGATCCTTTAAATGTGATCTTGCTGAAAATAAAAACTATTTTCTTCCTAAAACTACTGACATAAGAATTGAATCTAATTAACCTCAGATTGGCCTGTTTTTGTAACTGATACACAGTGGCCAATAATTAGCAACTCTGTATATTCATCAGATAAGATGATTAGGAAAATTGGTATCAAGTATTAACTACAAATAAATGTTTACGTCAATCTATCTTTAAGCTACATATTCAATTCACTGCTTTATGTACCAGCATGCCTGGTATACTACCAAACAGTAACTTCTCAGTTCAGCACAAATGCACTGATGAGCTGATCCATTCATAGTCAAAAACAAGCTCTTTTTAAATACTGCAATTAATTCTACAATTCAACATATATCACTGGCTAAGTTACATGAACTGCCAACTGGTCCAAAAACCCAGAGTTACAAGAGTGAGCATGATTACTACATGGCTGCAGTTAAAAGACAAAATCAACCATCAGTGGCTATCAGATCAACTGTGATACATGGAGACTCGCGTGTGTCAGAAGAGAATTGGGCTCCGTAAATTCTCAATGGCCGACTTTTGTGAAACAGATAGGAAGCCCCTTCTTTCAGGACACTAGGAGTGAATGCCAACTTCCAACATTTCACTGAGCATCTCAAAGCTCTTACAGTTTTGCATCATCCAGGAACTTCAAACAAAAACAAAACACTAGCTGTTAGTAATGAGTACTCTATACCCAGATACAGAATAGATACCATTAATCTGGAAGGAAGGGGAAAAAAATCTACCTGCAGGGACTAAAATTTATATAAGGTTAATATAAACAACAACTTGCATTCTGGGTTGGGTTTGGGTTTTTTTAGCAAGGATCACAAAGAAGTTGCTTAAGAAAACCTATCAACACATGCATTTACGTAACTATTCATGCGGCCTTTGCACTCCTTCCACACAAAGTTCTTCATTCACAGCATACCTAGAAAGCCATGTGTCACATTTCTAAAGTTACCAAGCCATCCTACCATGTCACTCCCCAAGATCTGACCTTCTCTTTAATCTATAATGAGAAGTCAGGTAGATCTAGTGTTACGTATTTGTAGGGATCAGATAGCACAGTCCCCTGAGAGAGGTAATAATAACTCAAGGTATTTCCATGGATCGCGTTAAATATTTGATACATTAACAATCACAAAGAATCAGCCACAGGGGTGTCTAAGCCAGCAAGCCTGTGGGTCCTTTTCATGTTTCATGTCACAGCTGGCTGAGTTAAGAATTAGAAAGGATCTCTTAGGACTAATTTTTCCTTTTAGTGCTTTTTTTCCTTCTTTCAGTTTCATTCTCAAGAATTTTAATTTAATTTTGAATACGCATCCTGCTTTTCATGGGATTTAGAATCTAGAGGGGTTATCACCTGTGCTTCCTACTATCAACAGGATTACCTACTGCAGGAGTTAATCGGGATACAGATGATATTCATCAGAACACAGACTTTCATTACATGTAAAATTCTTATTCCAGAAATGTATTTGCAAGCAGAGAAATCAGAAGGCGTTTGGTAAAGATTACCATGACTTTTGATAGGTAATTCCTATTAGGCTCACTGCATTTTCCTCTGTCAGAATGATGTGCCTGGGGATAAGAGATAACGGATCACATATTTTTACTGTTATGGGCCTTTTGACTCAATTCTGCAGAACATTCTTTCTAATAAACTAGGAAAATAAGATTTCTAGACCACCATGGTGGGTGCAACAGGAATGTTCCGAGGGCCATACTCAAGAGGCCTGTGATCCAGGATCTAATTACAGCCCAAGTTCCATGAGGTCTACCCTACCTTTGGGTATACTTTCATTGCTGACTTCAACAATGGGAAAGAGAATGTGATCATGTTAACCACAAATATAAGTGTAGCTAGGCACTCTCACGAAGATGCAATGTGTTTAAACTGACTGGGGGAACCTAGAGTGCAAGCAGTCAATCTAAGAACTCCAACAAGAAGTCTTTACTGAACATCTATTACTTTTACTAGAAAGGAAAAAAACATATACACAGAGAAAAAAGGGTTCCTGCTATCAAGTTATCTATGACTTAGTAGAAGAAATAAAACAAAGACATAATAAATTAGAAAACAAGCAAATACCAAACGGGACAGAATATGCTTTAAAGAAATATCATAAAGAGGTAACTTACGTGCTTAAGATCAAGCACCCATACAAATACATGTATCAAAAAGTAACATTTGTTGTAATGGTGATGGTGTTAGAGTGTGTGTGTGTGTGTGTGTGTGTGAGAGAGAGAGAGAGAGAGAGAGAGAGAGACAGACAGACAGACAGAGACAGACTTGGTTATATATTTCCTGTTGTAGCACGATTCTCACTATTTCTACCCCCGTATTGTTTGCCACTGCTAAACCAGACTCTGCCTCTTAAAGTATGCATCTATGCTTTGGATCAACAGTTGGTTATTTAAACTTACATAGTCAATTCTTTATAAAAATACAATAAGCATTCTTATTAACTATTGTTATGTGCTGTCTGTACAACAGCCCTAAATCCTGCTCTATCCTGTGCCAGTCACACTGTTTCCGACACCTCCACCCCATTACCCCAATCACTGACTCAAACCACCACATAGAGGGTCTTTTCCTCCTGCGCTGTCTCTCCACCCTCCCAAGCATGATGTACCTTATTAACTGAGCTCAACTATTTTGTAGTTCAGTAATGGCTACATGGAATAGTTCTATTTAAAGATTAAAAAATTACATTTTGGATTAACATTTTCCCATTCCCTCACTGATAGTTCAATTTGTTGACACCACCCTCATGATTACAGAAACTGAAGGCAGTTTAATTGGAAGGAAAGTTGACAATAAGTGCTCAGATCAGATTTATATAAATATGAGGCTAGAAGCAAAATATCAATCTCTGGGTGATAGACACGGTTTATACTGAATTATAAACCTAAAGACTGGCAGTTGTAATCCATCCAGCAGCACCACAAAAGAAAGGTCTGGCAGTCCACTTCTTTAAAGATCACAGCCGAGAAAATCCGCCGAGGGAGTTCTACCCTAACACACACAAGGTCATCAAGAGTTGAATCAACCCAATGGCAACATGTTTTTTTGTTTAGGCAAGTATGAATCAGCAATATAGTGAGTTATTCTGACAGGCATGTTATGTGAGGATGCAAAAACAACAGCCTGCTCAGGAGCCGTGATAACCTTCCCACCACCTCACTGCCCTGTTCAGGATTTTATTACCATGCAAAGAGCAATTCTGGACCTAACCCCAATCAAGATGAACAGAAGCTGGACAGCATCCAAAGGAGAGCAGCTAAAATGATTAAAATGTTAGGAAATGGGTCCTAAGAGGACATGGAAAGGAAACTCGGTTATTTAGTCCAGAATAAAAGATAGCCAGGGAGGAGATTGGGCTGCATAAAAGCCTGCAAGGTTATGAAGGCAAGTGTACAGGGAGCATTTCTTTTCCATTAAGGACTGGGCAAGAGGAATGTGATTAAATTGCAAGGACAGGGATTTATATTTGATACAAAAAGGAACTTCCTGGCTGTGAAGATTGCAGAGCAGTGGAATAAGATACCAGTGAGCGTTTGAAACATCCTTTTCAAGAGACTTTAAAAAAAAAAAAATCTCTAAAAAGCCATCCATATAAAATGTTCACTGAGTGTCCTTTCTTACCCTACAGAATGCTGCTGTTATTTTTTATTATTAAATTTTATTGATTTTAATGAACATTTACTGAGATTTTGGGTTTTCATTCATTCATTGTTGCACTATTTTCTCTACCTTCCTCCCCAGTTCATTCTTCTTTTTTTTCCCCCCTTGTAAGTCTGTTTTAATTATCCAATAAGAATGCTGCTGTTATTGTCGCTGTTGTGTACACTCAAGTCAGAACCAACTCCTAGCTGATGCTTTGGTGGATTTTCAGACACAACTAATCACACAGAACAGTGCCCATCTTTCTCCCAAAGAGCAGCTGGTAGACTTGAACTGTGTGCCTTTCGCATGACAATGTAGGTCTTTATCACTAGGCCACCAGAGCTCCACTACAAAATAAGAAAGTGAATATTTTTAACTATAAATAGGCATGCCGTTAAAAAGAAATTAACATGTAAACTTATCAAAATTTGAAATGACACAAAGCTCATTATGGGGGCTGTCTTTACCAAGTTAGTCAGAAAGGTATTAACACACAAATGCATTTATTTAGGCAGTAAATTGATTAGTAATATCTATGTAAGTAACATAATCTCTATGCCATGGAGAAAGGTGAGTAAACAAAAATAAGCACAAAAGAAATTTAGGAACACATTCCTATCTCCACAAGCATTAAAAAGTCTCATGTGACAAACAACAAATGCTGGCAAGGTTGTGGAGAAACTGGAACTCATATTCCTTATTGGTGGGAGTGTAAAATGGTGCAACCACTATGGAAGGTTGTATAGCACTTTCTCAAAAATTTGCAAATAGAAATACCATTTGACCCAGCAATTCCACTACTGGGAATGTACTCTAAAGAAACTATAACTGACACCCACGCAGATATATGCACACCCGTATTTACTGTGATTTTGTTCACAATAGCAAAGAGCTGGAAACAACCCAAATGCCCATCAACAAATGAATGGATAGAGAAACTCTGGTATATTCACACAATGGAATATTATGCAGCATTGAAAAACAAGGAACTCGTGAAATATTATGCAAAATGGATGACCCTGGAGGACATTATTCTGAGTGAAATATCTCAGTTACAAAAGGACACATATTGCATACGACCAATGTTGTAAAACGTGACAGACATTGGGATTGAGAGAAGACAGAAAAGGAAGGGAGGAATGATGTACACTGCATTGAAACAGATCAGGGAGACAACTGTTTAAAAGGCATATATGATTGGGTATTATTGTCATTACAGAAGTCCAGAATGAAGGCTGCATAATGGAGTTGTACTTGGGGGGAGGGATTGCATAGCAATGAAAAAGTTTTTCTTTTACTTTCAAGAAGAGTGAATTGGGGAGGCGGGGATGGGCAGGGAGAAAAGTGCAACAATGAATGACTGGAAACCCTAAGTCTCTTTTGTAAAGTTTCATTAAAATTAATTAAAAAAAATGCAGAGTGGAGGAGACATGCCTGCAAGATTTTACAAGTGTGAGGTACTTTTTGCAAAATAAAAGGGCAATTTCATATGTCAAAAACAAAACAAAACAAAAAAAATTCCATAGATAAATAAATATACCTGGATGTTTTACACATAAAAAAAGTCTCATGTAAGAGTATAATAATCTTGTCTAACATTAACTTTAAAATTTATGAGTGTAACCACAAAACATATTTGGTTTCCTATAGAAATATTAGGGATTTACATCTTTTCAATACAATATAAAATACTTAGGTCAAAACAAACATGTTTGAAACTATTTTAGCTATTCTTTTCCTACACATCACTAAAAATACTGAAAGCAGGCACAGATGTCTAACATGTAATAAATCCACTGGCCAGTCCTCTTTTCACAAATAAGAGAACAGGAAGAGGTAGGTGTGAGGGATAATGTTGTTCCAAGGCTCCTTTTACAGATGAGGCCCCTCCGAGTGTCACACACATGTCATTTCATTGCTGTCATGTCAGAACGGATTCACAGCTGATCTTCCATTGGGTTTTTGAGGCTGTAAGTCACATGGGAGGAGACTGTCCATCTATCTCACATGGAGCTGCTATTGGATTTGAACCCCAGAGGTTCATCCTTTAGGTCAGCAGCATACTCCCTACAGAGAGTCAATGGCAAAACGTGGACAGATCCACACATTTTCTATATAGTTAATTAATTGGAGCTGACCATTTAACACAGAAGAAAATTTATGTGGCATTAAGTTGATAAATTGTATTAAATTACCTATTTAAGGTAATAAAGGCTATTTTTTGTTTGTTTTTTTATTTTTATTTTTTATTTCAATGAACATGTACAGAGATTTTGGAATTCCATTCATTCATTGTTGCACTTTTCTCCCCACCGCCCCCACCCCCGACCCCGTTCGCTCCTCTCCTTGAAAAGCAAAATAAAGACTCCTTCATTGGTACACAATCCCCCCCACATGCCCCAACCCCAGCCCCACCCCAAATATAATCCACTCTGAAATAAAGGCTATTTTTAATTGCACAATATAACTGATATATAATACTGAAAGTTCCCATTTTTTTATATAAAAAATATGGTACTAGCATTCTTCTTCCATAAAGACTGATCACCCCAAAACTCTGAGTCCGAACCAACTTCTTAGCAGTGAGCATTTGCAGAGCAACTACCAGAGTCTAGGCAATACAATCCATAACTCTGGTAACCTTCATTGGCTGAAGAGCAGATCTGTATTTTTTAAATGAAAAAATTATACTGAAAAAGTCACCTGCTCCAGAGCATACCCAGAGCAGCCTTCGAGTCAGCCTGAAGCTGCATCCTGCACCTTTTTTACCTCATCACATTTCCTTCCCAGCAAAAACCAGAGAACACACAGAGGGAAGCATTCAGAAGAAATCAATGCCACTGAAACTGTTTGAAAGAACTTCTATTAACATCTTCTTCATACTTGCTGAAGCCTTCTTTTATATCCTGGACTCTCACTCATTGCTCTCAGTTAGGGGGACGGTATTAATCCTGTTTATCCCCAACAGTCCCCATTTACTCTTGGTGATTTAAAAAAAAAAAAAAAAACTACCAGCAGCCACATCTTCCTGCACTCTCCTAAGTGTCCTACCGATACCACTCACCACAGATACCCCACCTAAGCCGGTCTGACCCCAAACTAGCCTTCTGTACTTCTCTTCAAACATAAAAATCCTTTGCATCTATGAAAATATTCTCAGTAAAAATGAGAAAATCATTACAGTTAAAACAATTTATACACTTCCAAGAATGTAGCATTATAATATGCAATAATTAAACTTTAGTTGTTAGACCTTCAGGCAGTGTGATAAATTCACATTACCAAGCAGAATAGACCAAAATGGCCACTGTCATTTAGTTGATTTAGGCTAACTGTGACCCTACAGAACAGAGTAGAACTGTCCCATAGGTTTTCCAAAGCTGCCCTCTTTATAGAAGCAAACTATCACATCTTTCTCCTATGGAGTGACAGGTGGGTTTGAACTACTAACCTTTTCAGTTAGCAGGTGAACACACTGCCACAAGGGTTCCTAAACAGAGCAAGGGTAGATCGCTTTAGGCAGAGGAGGTCTATCATAAAAACCAGGCCCACTAGGAATCCATTTCTCATTGGGTTCCTTAAAATGTCATTAGGGGAGCTCTGGTGGCATTTCTCTGGCAGTTCAAATCCACCACAGCTACCACAGAGTAAAGTGGGCAATCTACACCTATAAAGACTTACAGCCTCAAAAACCCAGGGGAAGGCTACTATGAGTTGGAATCAAATCAATGGCATTGAAAGTTAAAATTCCCTTGATATTTCCAGGTACTGCAAATGGTTAATATGTTTGGCTGCTAAAAACTGGAGGTTCAAATTCACCCAGAGGCGTCTCATAAAAAAAAAAAAAAAAACCAACGAAAAAAACCCCCACACATTAAAAGTCCTACGGATGAACTCTAGAAACCATATAAACTTTAAGCCAAAAATACCACTAAACCACAGTTCAACTTAGAATTTTTAAAAAGATCCACCTTGAGCGTTATTCTTTTTTTAATAATAATTCTTTTTTTTACCATCTCTATGGGATCAAATCAACAATAGTTGAAAGACTAGACAGGAATCTTACAGGATAGTGAATTTATGTTAATAGGGGAGGAAGAGCTCATCACCTAAAAGAATTCCAAGTGTCATTAAACAGTACCTGGGGAAACAAAGTGGTATATACTTCACCATGTCTATTCTCAATAACAACAAAGCAAATAAAATTTAAAAAAAAGAAAGAGCACAGCTCTGCTCTGACAAATGGGGTCATCAGGAGTTGGAATCAAGACAACATCGACCAGCAAAAGCTGCCTTTGCTTTTCTACTTCAGTTTGACCTCATAGCTAAATGTACAGATTATCTAACCATCCCAAGGATTCCCCTGGCAAACACAAGGTAGGCTTCCAAGGAGACACCAAAGATTGTAAAGCAGACAATGTCCATGGGGGATTATGAAACACTCGCCTCACCACACCCAGATGACTCCCAGACACCAAACTCAGAGCAGAGATTGAAAGTTCTAAATGCTCATTATCAAAATTGGCCTTTGCCAGAACAATTATTTTAATAACTTAAGAACTTTAAAAGAACAGAGCGATCAGCCAATTCTCTTTTCTGTAAAAGAGGACACCATGGCCTGGGAGGGGAGATGTCTGGTGGTGTAATCTGCAGTGAGCTATGCTACAAACTCGAAGGCAGGCCATGTGTGTCTGGCAGCTGGAAGCCACCAGCAGCAGCTCCACAGGAGGAAAGTGGGCACTCTCCTCACATTTCTACATACAGACTCAGAAAACCAACAGAGCATCACTATGAGGAAGAATCAACTTGACAGCGGTGAATGTTCTGAGGGAACATTAAGAAGCAAGAATGGAAGCCTGTCACTCTCCCCAGCAGAGGCAATCCTCAACTTCTACCTCATATGCTAAGAGCCTGTATTCGTGTCTTGGGGCTGCCATAACAGATGGCCACAAAGTGCATAGCTTCAAATAACGGAAATACATTCTCTCACAGTCCTGAAGTCAGAAGTCCAAATTCTGGGTATCTGGAAGGTCATGCTCACTGAAGCTTCTGGGAACAAGACTTTCTTTCTTCTCCCACTTCTCTCACCTATTTTCACCTGTGTTCCCTCTGCTTTTATCTGTTCTCTGTATCTCTTCTCATAAGAACACCAGTAATAATGGACTAGAGTCCACCCTAGTATAACTTCATATTGACTAATTACATCTGAAAGCATGCCAATCTCAAATAAGATCACGTTCACAGGTATTAGTGGTTAGGGCTTCAATACATCATCTAGAGGGGTATGATTAAACCCCTAACAAACCTCATATTTTTCTAGTGCCAGATTTGGACTCTCATGATTATTTAAATGTTTCAAGAAGTCACATCATGATGCCTTTCACAACTAACATTTCCATTTCAGCAACACAAACACCTTTGTATAGCAATGTTGGTTTAATATTTTCTACTATTTTAGACATGTTGTATAAAAATAGAAAATGAAAATGTTAATATTAAAATAACTAAGACAGAACTTAAAATAATTAAAAGGAAAACTACCTCTTTGCAATCAAGTCAGAACCAATTCGTAGCTGGCCCTCCAAGGCTGTAAACTGCATTAAGAGAAGACTGCCCATCTTTCTCCCTTGGAGTCATCAGTGGATTTGACCTGCCAGAGAGACATCACCTTTGGCTTAGCAATGCAACTCCCTACAGATTATAACATCAGAGACCCTGAAAATACTTGTTGTTGTTAAGTATTGCCAAGTCAGAAACGACTCAGAGCAGACCCCTCGGTGGGTCTTCAGAGGATATAAATCACATAGGAGAAAAGGTTCTATATTTCTCCCATGGAGCAGCTGGTGGATTCAAACCACGTGCCCTTGAATTGGCAGCACAAAACCTTACCACTAGACTAGAGCTGTCTCTGAGAAAGGGTTGGTCTTCCAAAAAGAACAAAACTTTTCACCTCAGAAACTAAGTTCAATGACTAGGTGTTTGAGGGATTAAGACCAAAATGCTAGAAATAATATCTCAAAGACTGTGCTTAAAAGACAATTTAATAATGGGGGAAAACCAAGAAATTTGCTAACTAAATGTCACATTGAATAAGCTGAGCAAATGAAAATTTTAAAGTTAAAGATTTCATTACAAATATTAATGTTTAACCTATGCATTTAATGTTTAAAAGACCTCCAAAAGTTAAATCTTTTAAACTAAGCAGTTATAGCATTAGAAATATATTTCATTAATAGGAAATATATCAGAATTATTTTAAGCTCTATAGGAACTGAATTTTCTTATAACACTGTTAAAGGAGATTTGGTGACCTGGTGTATTATGTGTTATGCTGCTGAACAAAACATCTGCAAGTTCAAATCCACCAAATGTTCTGCAGGGAAAAGATGCACGGTCTCCTCCCACAAAAATGTACGGCCTAGGATCCATGAGAGGGTTGCTAAGAGGTAGAATCAACTCTACAGTGGTGGGTTTGCTTTGTTATGTTGGAACATGGTTCAAGAAGTCCTTGTGGTGGGGTATATAACATGCTTGGTTGTTAATTTAAAAATCTGCTCTTCAATTCTGCCATTGCTTCATCAGGATAAAGGTGGGCAGTCTCTTCTCATAAAGCTTTACAGTCTCGTAACCTGATGGAAGGGGGTCCCTGTGAGTTAGAACTGACTTGACAACTGTGGGATTCATAACATAGCTAAGGAACAGATGGTGGCACAGAAGTTAAAGCACTGTGGCTGCTAACTGAAAGGCTGATAGTTTGAATCCACCAGATACTCTGCAGAAGTCAGCTTCCATGAAGACTGAGAACCTTGATAATCCTACAGGGCAGTTCTACTCTGTTCTGTAGGATTGCTATGAGAAGTCACTCCACAGCACACAACAACATATTATCCCAAGAGCATCATGTTGAGTGGGGTTGTTTAAAAACAACCTTGACATTTTTGAAAGGTCCTTGGAAGTGTGTTGAAGCTCTTTTGCTTCACAGTACTATACTACACTGTACTGACTATATTATACTGTTGTATGGTGTGGAGTAAATTCTCACAGCAATCCTACAGGACAGAGTAGAACTGCCCTGTGGCATTGTCAAGTGTAAATCTTTATGGAAGCAGACTTCTGCAGAGCAGCAAACACCAAACAGACTAGACCCAAAACGAAAAACATCAAGACATATGATAATCAAATTCTTCAAATTAAAAGATAAGGATAGAATTCTAAAAGCAATGTAAGAAAAACAGAGTCAGCTACAAGGAAAAGCAATTAGACTAAATTCTGATTTCTCAGCAGTAACCATGCATGCTAGAAGGCAATGGGATAGCATACACAGTAAGTTGAAAGAAAGAAAATAACTGCCGGGCAAAGATCCTATAACCATCAAAGCCTTCCATCAAATATGAAGAAGAAACTAGACCCTTTGTTAAAAAGAAGGAAGATCAGAAATACGTGAAAATAAGACCAAAACTAAAAGAAATTTTAAGTGTAGTGTTTCATATGAAGATGCCAAAGGAAAGTGGATGGACTATAGTAACAGAAACAACAGAAAAAGAAACAAAACAAAATGACAACAATAAAATCTGGCCTGACAATAATAAAGCTTAATGTGAATGAATTAAATGTGCCAATTAAGAGAAAAAGAGTAGCAGAATAAATACTAAAAAAAAAAAAACCCACAAAGCTCATCAATGTATTGCATACAGGCACACATTTTAAAAATGAGGAGAAAGACAGACTCAAAATTAAAGGTGGGAAAAAAATATACCAAGCTAATGGCAACTACAAAAAAGCAGGAGTTGCAATACTAATCTCTAATAGATAAGGAAGGGCATTACATATAGATTAAAGGCACAACAGATCAAGAAGACATAATCTTCGTCAACATTTATGCACCAAATAATAGATCTGCAAAATACATAAAGTAACAATTAACAGAACTGAAGAAATACATAGCACCACAATAGTGGTAGGAGACTTCAACACACCACTATCATCAAAAGATAGGACAGCTCAAAAGAAACTTAGCAAAGATACAGAAGATCTAAACTGTACAATCACCCAACTTGTCCTTGTGGATGTATTCAGGTTAATGCACCCAACTAAAAATTCCTTTTCTTCTCAAGTGCACATAGCAAATTCTCCAGAATCTATCATATACTAGGAGACAAAGGAAGCCTCAATAAATTTAAAATCTTTGAAATAATACAATGTATCTTCTCAGACCACAATACCTTAAAACTAAAAATTAACTACAGGAGGGTAAAGTTTACAAAACCACCTATATGGAAGCTAAATAACTCTCTGCTGGAAGATGATTGGGTTATAAAAGAAATAAAGAATGAAATTTAAAAAATTCCTTGAAACAAATGAAAATGAAAATACAACATACCAAAACCTCTGGGATGCAGCCAAGGCAGTACTCAGGGGGTAATTCACAGCAATAGACACACACATACAAAAGGAAGAAAAGAAAAATATTAATGATCTAACTCAACACCTTCATCAACTAGAAAATGAGCAACAATCTAATCCTACGACCTCTAGAAGAAAGGAAATGATAAAGACAAGATCTGCAACCAATGAGATAGAAACAGAAAATAAACTGAAGCCATCAATTAAGACCAGGAGTTGGTTTTTCAAAAGGGACAATAAAAATGACAAACCACTCATAAACTTAACAAAAGAAGAAGAAAAAGAGAGAGAGAGAAGGCATAGATAACTGGATTAAAAAATAACAGAGGTGACATCACAACAGAACCAGATAAAATTAAATTGGTAATATGAGAATACTATGAAAAGCTATACTCTGATAAATTTGAAAACCTAGAGGATATTGACAAATTTCATGCCTTACCCAGACTGACCAGAATAGATGTAGAACCCTTGAACAGAGTCATCACAAAGGAAAAAATTGAGCAGGTCATAAAAAGACTTCTGGTAAGGAAAGTCCTGGCCCAGATGACTTCATGGATGAATTCTACCAGACATTCAGTGAAGATCTAAGAAACAAACCCAGAAAAAAGAAGGAACACTCCCAGAGTCATTTTACAAAGCAAGAATAACCCTAATAGCACAACCAAGCAAAGATATCACCAAGAAAGAAAATTACAGACCAATATCTCTCATTAACATAGACACAAAAATCCTTAACAAATTCCTAGCCAATAGAATCCAAAGCACATCAAAAAAATAATTCATCATGACCAAGTGTGTCTCATAACAGGTAAGCAAGGATGGTTCAACATAAGAAAAACAATCAACATAATTCATCTCATTAACCACGTGATCTTAGCAACTGATGCAGAAAATGCATTTCACAAAATCCAATGCCACTTCCTGATTAAGATACTCAGCAAAATTGAAATAGAAGGAATTTCTTCAACACAGTCAAAAGTATATACACAAAACCAAGAGCTAACATCATTTCAAGACAAGGATGTCCACTGTCACCACTTCTACTTAATATTATATAGAAGTGCTTGCCAGGGCAAAACAACTAAAAGGCATCCAGATTGGTAAAGATATGGTTAAACTACTACTATATGCAGATGATATGACAGTACACAGGAAACCCCAAGAATTAAAAAAAAAAAACACCACAAACCAAAACTGTTAAAAGCTAGTAGACCAATTTAGTAGAGTGGCAGGATACAAAATCAGTGGGATTCCTCTACAGAAATATAAAATGATACATCCACTCTGGAAGGAAGTTTGGTGTTTCTCCAAAAAGCTGAACAAAGAAATTCCATACAATGCAGCTATTTCACTGCTTGGAATATACTCCAAGAAAATGAGAACTGAGGCACAAACAGGGACTTGGACATCAATGTTTACAGCAGCATTATTCACCATCACAAGAACATGGAAACAACCTGAATGTGTAACCACAATTAAATGGATTGAGAAATTATAGTACAGGATGGAAAACTACAAAGCAGACAGGAGCAATGATTTTGTAAATCACTATCTAACTTGGGAGGGACTGGTGAGCACTATGCTGAGTGAACTAACTCAGTCCCATAAGGGCAAATACGGTATAAGACCATTACTGTAGAGATGACTAGTAAAACATGAATGAGGATTCAGTGGGGGAAGAGCGCACAGGTGAGGATGCTGGGCCGTGGTAATAGTCAGGTCGCACAATTTGAAACAAAAAACAGAAAGATTGGGTGTGAAAAAATAATGTATACTAAACTTTGTAAGTAAAATGGTATAAAATAAAAAAAGTTTATATTTTTAAAATGTGTCTTTATTAAAAAGATTTTTTCTCTTGCAAAAGATATTTTTATTACTTTTTTTCCTTCAGCTAACAGAAAAATAATTCAGCTCGACGGTCTTCACTTTTCTGCACTCTATTTAATGTAACTTGAAAATTCATTCGCACATCCTCCTACTGCTCACTTACTCCATGCTTCGCAACGCAAATAAGCTACTACTTAACTGCTACTGTCAACCATCTGAACTGGCACCTCCCTCCTCTTCCCAGCTACCTCTGCAGAGCTCTCTCACACATCTATCTTTAAAATGGCTGTGTTTACAGCTACCCATATGTCACCATTCATGAAGCAACTGCCACCATCCCCTTGACTAGGCACATTCTCTGCAAGGGCTTGCAGGGCTACCAAGGCGGTGTTTGGGTTTTTTTCTTAATGTCATCACTTTTTAGAAGTTTTTAAATAAAATCACTGAAGAGCAGAAGGGTGATACGCATATTCTTAACAACTAAAAATTTCATGGGAGGTTGGGCAAAGAGTCTAAGTTCCATGGTGAGGGAGTTCCACCGGCCAAGCTGTCTTCAAGTTCTTCAAGTAAAATTTCTATCACAAGCACACCTCATTACAAAAAACAGTCGTGGGGAGCTCTGGTGGCCTAGTGGTAAGGAGCTGCAACTACAATCACCAGATGCTCTGCCGAGGAAGGAGGGACAATCTCCTCCTGTACCAGTCAGATCTGATTTGACGGTACACTCACACAAAAACAATAAAATAAAATAAAAAACAGTTGTCAAATTGACTGTGACTCAAAGTGACCCCACAAGTGTTGTAGCATGGTTGCGTGTACTCACTGGAATTTTCTTTATAAATTTTCTTATTTTAATTGTGATGTACCAAATGTTTACATAAAAGTTAGATTTTCATTCATTCATTGTTGCACATTTTTACTCCTCTCCTCCCTCCCTTCCCCTTTCCCCAGAGTTCACTCTTTTTGGTTTTTTTTAAAAAAATATTCATTCATTGTGGCGTAATTACCTCTTCTCCCCCAAGTCCTCTTTGCAAAGTTTTTCTTATTCTGGGCTGTTGCCATACATATAATGCCTAATCATATATTCCTTTTAACCAATTCCTTCCTCTATCTGTTCCAGTGCAATGTTCATTATCTAACCACTCTTATCCTATCCTCCTTCTAAACCCTCATGTCTGACCTTCTTTATAACAGTGATGCTATGCAGTATTTGTCCTTTTTGAGTGAGCCATTTCACTCAGCATTATCTCCTGTAGGTTCACCCATGTTGTATAATGTTTTATGACTTCATTGTTTTTCAGTGCTCCGTAGTATTCTACTTTATTAATATATCATAGCTTTTCTACCCATTCATTTGTTGAGGGCACTTGGTTTACTTCCAACTCTTTGTTGTTATAAATAAACATGAGTGTGCATGTTTCTGCTTGGATGGTGGTTATGGTTTCTTTAGGGTATATTCCCAGTAGTGGCATTATTGGGTCAAATGGAGTTGAAATCAGCTGAATGGGGAAATGACAGCCTTTTTAACAAACGGTGTTGGCAAAATTGGAAAATCATTTGGAAAAAACTCAGGCAAGACTCACACGTCACACCATACCAAAAACTAACTCACGGTGGATCAAGGACCTAGGAGTAAAATCAAAGACGATAAAGTTCATTAGAAAATAGCCTGGAAGAACTCTAGAAGCTCTAATCCATGAAATGAAGTCTTCCAAACATAATCAAAAACCTCAAACCAGGAGAGAACAAAATAGATGAATGGGACCTTCTAAGAATCAAATCCCTATGCACATTAAAAAAACTTCCCCAACAGGGTAAAAAGGAAAGCCACAGACTTGGAAAAAAAACTTGGTAAAGACCTATTTGATAAGGAACTCATATTTAAAATTTATTGATCTTAAAATTTTTTATAAAGGCTTTTCACATATTGTCTAAGAGGCCCTGGAAGTGCACTTGGCTGCAAACCGAAATGCAGGCACTTCGAATCCACCCAGTGAGCGACTATACAGATGTAAGATCTGTTTCCATAGACTTCAGTCAAGAAAACCCTCTTTTCTCCTCTGTTACATGAAGTCGCTATCAGCTGCAATCAACTCATTGACACACAGCAGCCACAACACATTGTCTCCAATTTGTTTTAACTATGTTATGTGCTGGTACAGTCCAGAAAGCAGGCGAGAGTGGGGCAGCCAAACTGCAAAGTTCTTCAATGGCAGATGAGGAAAGGTGACTGGAGCAGGCGGACCAGAAACAACAGAAAAGTGAGGGGTAGAGCTGACAAAGTCACCTCAACTCCCAGCCTTGTTGCTATCTTTCCTCTTTACTGAGGAGAGACTAATTCTGGGGCAAAAAGACTGATCTGGGAAGACAAGCTGGAAAGACAATTCAAGGAGGAATAGGGGGCAGCACAGGAGTTCTCCTTCCTTCTCTCACTTTCTGTCCCACTGGTTTCCTCATCTTCCCCCAACAGTCACTTACAGGGCAAAGAATCATTAAGGGCCAGAGGGCAGAAAAAGAGCTGATGCCAGGACTAGGGCTGAGAGACTCAGCCAGAGGACTGCAGAGGAGCCCAAACAGAATAGTAGCAGCAGCAAATGCTAAACTAGATTTTTTTTTTTCTTTTTCATTTAACTTTCCTTTTCCCTACACAGCTATGAACAATAGAATAATTATTCCCTTCTCTTCTCCTTGTTATCCTGATGAGAAAGGAAAAAAAAAAAGAGTTGAGGGAATAAGGATAAAAACAGGGAAAAGAGGGAAAGAAATCGCAGGGGTAACCAAAGAGAATGAACATTCATCACGCTGCTTCTCATGCATAAAGAACAAACATGACTGAGCTCGTGCCCCCACTTGGTAGAGTCCTACATCCAAATACTACCAGAATGTTAGGATCTTTTAAACTGCTTCTAAATTTCTTTGCTTCTTGTCACCCAAATGGAAATGACACATCCCTTTGTGGAGAAGACTGATAATTAATATATCCTCTTATATAAACTTTACAGTTTTCTAAATGTTTGCCTATCAAGTCTTGGCATTTTTCTACACGATAGTCTATTAATAGGGAGAGCAAGTATTATCCCTGTTTTACAGGCTGGGAAGCAGCACAAAGAAAGGAGTTAAGTACATATGTAAAGCTGAGAGGAACCAAAGCAAAGGATCCCCACTGGGTGATCAGAATTCACTTCACTCATTCAGTAAGCATCTTTTTTAGTATATACTATGAAGGTTCCTAAAGAGCCAAAGATGAGACAAATTCAGTGCCCTATGACCACCATCAAGGAACTCTGGCGGCCTAGTGACAAGAAGCTGTGTTGCAATCCCAAAGGCACGCAGTTCAAGGCCACCAGCTGCTCCTCTGGAGAAGGACGGGCAATCTCCTCCTGTGCCTCTGAAAACCTGCCAGAGGGTCAGCCTGGCTCAGTTCTCTATATCACAACAACAAGCATTACCACCATCACTATCCCCATCCACCATGGAGTTAGGGGTTCTGTGTTTTGTATAGATGCAAAAAAGCCTAGAGAAATTACAAAGGCCACCACTGTCAGCATTTGCCCAAGTTTTCCAAACCAACATTTCTAATTCACATTAATCATACATAAAGAACGCCTCTTAAATAAAGAGGGTCTGGTTTCCTACGTCACTATCACTGAAAGGAGTTTCATTTGTTCCTGTGATATCAGAAAAGGAAAAAAACATGTTGCAGGAAACATGTGAGTAAAGACAAACCTCCATGAGTTCCAGCTTCTGCTGCTGCAAGCAACATAAGGACACAGGTCAAATATTTAAATAGAGTGTGTTTATGAGGGGAAAGGATTCGGGATCAAGTGTTTTAGTGAAGAATTCAATTCCCATCACCTACTATGAGACCACAGTCAAGTTAATTAAGCTTTCTGAATCATAATTTCTCCATCCATAAAATTATAGTAAATAATGCCTTTTTGTAGATCACATGATTAATTACGGAAAGCTATCCAAGAGTCACTGCCAAACAGAAAAACTCAAGTCAAAATAGCAAGTATGATATGATCCAACTTCTTTTCTTTTTTCTTTTTTTTTTTTTTAGAGAAAACGCAACAGACTTATTTTGAGTAATTACCCTGGTGGAGTAAGAACAGAAAGGTGGAAATACTGGGTGGTTTTTATTTCTCCTTTATTTCATTTTCTACCATTTCCTCCAATTTTTCAAGGAAATAAAGTCTACACAGTCATTTAAAAATGACAATTCAATTAGTTGTACATTTGAAAGACGTGTACTTTTCTGTGTGTACAGTACACCTCAATAATGAGGAAGTTTGCTTTTATTTTTAAAAAATGAGGCAGATCTAATTGCTCAGACAAGGAAAGAATTTCCCTATGAAATAGCAAGCATCAACTATACAGGTTATAAAATTTCACCATTAAAAACTCAACGATTATGTATGGTTATATATAAGTAAGTGTATATGAATGTACCTGGGGAAGACAGACAGATATAGATAGATAGAAAAGATAGATATACAATTTATACCATACTCCGACACTGTTTCATTTTTTTTTACAGATATTGTTTAGGTATTAGTTTTCAAATTTACACTTTTTAAAATACTTTATTAATATTTTTATCATTCATATACACATTGTGTTTCATGCACATAAATTGTGTTTTATAAAATCTTCATTTACATTATATTTCATTCATGTGTATTCATGTGGAGGTTTTTTCCTCCTACAATCATCTTACTAATAGCTACTTTCATGAAAACATGTTTTAGACAGCCAATTTCTGGTTTGCCCACCCCTGACAAACCTCTGAGGGAACAAGTATATCCCCTCTGCTGAAGAGTTCTCTGTTCAACTTGGAGACTTTGAGTGCCTGCATCCACAAGCAATGGCCAGAGCAGAACACGCCATCAGGTTGCAACAATCAACCCTAGCTCACATCATGGATCATCTTCTCTTCATCTGGTTGGGTTCTGGTCAGTTCATCTCCAGTCATCTGTGGCTAGGTTCAAATGGGCATCAGCCACAAACTCAAGAGTCCATACTTCTCCCTGTGTTCTGGACCCAGATCCTTTCACTCAGCCCTAGCCTCCATACAGGGCCAAGTCAACAAGCCAGGGGTCCTCATGACTCCTTGCTCCACAAACCAACTTCCCTGTTCATCCATACATCTATGCATGCTAAGTGGACAGCACTGAAAAAGAAAAAAAAAACCACTTCTAAATTCAGCCTGTTTCTCCATTATTTTATTTCTCCCATTTCCACACCTGTAGATCCAGGGACTCACTACAAGTAACCATATTCATAAGCTCCTGTCAACCTCACGTGCTGAAAGTGGGTGCCGATAGGCACAAACTTTATACCCTGGCTTAGAATCCAAATGTTGCTGTTTTTATGTGCCATTGAGTTGCCTGAAAATCATAGCAACCCTATGTACAACAGCTTTGAATCCTGCTCTATCTTCAGCTAGTCTCACTTACATTGACATACCCATCCCATTACCCTATTCACTCTCCTCTGGTGTCTTCCTCTCCTGCACTGTCCTTCCACCCTTCCATTATGTTTTTCTCCAAGGACTGGTCCCTCCTAGCCATATGCCCAAAGTATGTGAGATGGAACTTCAAAATCCTAGCTTCCAAGAGGAAACTTGGTTTCACCTTCTCTGAGACAGACCTGTTTGTTTTCTTGGTGGTCCACAGTATGTTCAATACTCTTCTCCAGCACCACAACTCAAAGGCATCAATTCTTCCTCTGTCATCCTTAGCTTCAATCCTTTGATGTCAAACACCACTCCCAGTTCTGTTCTGAAGCCCTACCATCTTGGATATGTCTATCCAAGAAAGATCATTCTTTCCATTCCAAAAAACACACAGCACTTACTGTCTATACCACTTATTCAATAGTGAACTCCAGCTCCTGCCAGCTCCTGATATCCATGTACATGAAGCTTCATCTTACATTATTTACCTCATCCTTTCCTAATTACACTCACCTTCTCTATTTTGCTGAAGAACCAGGCCCCTCCCACTGTAGGTCAGGGCCTTTGTAATATTCTCCCTCTGGGCCTCTTTCTTTGCCTTTTTCCCAATTAATATCTATTTACACTTGAGATTTCAGCTCAAATGCTTTCCCTCAACAAAGGTTTTCAAGACCACACACACACAAATTCACCCTAAGGCTACAAACAGGCCCCTTACCTATTTCTCTATCATAGCACTCATCACATTATGTATGGACATTGCTAATTTATTACTATTTGTCTCTCCCAATGGACTAACTAGACATTCACAAACTCAGAAGCAGAACCATAAGCAGGATCTATATCTGGTTTTCTCCACCTATTCACCATCTACTGCACTATCTGGCAATAAAGAAGTGTTTAACAAATACTTGTTACACAAATGAAAGAAAAGAGTTAAGTGTAAACTGGTAATACCAATGGTCATGTGATCTATTTTTACTAAACAAATTCACTCTTAAGTAGACACAGTATGCAAGCACTATATCACTATGATAGATGATAGATAGATAGATAGATAGATGACAAATAGATCTTAAACCGGAGGATAACACCCATAAAAGACAGAAATTTTAACTATTCTATTCATTCATAAAGGAGCTCTTGTGATCAAGTGCTTTACATGTGGCACTGCTAACCAAAAGTAGGTGGTTCAAATCTACCAACTGTTCCAAGGGAGAGAGATAGGCAGTTTTATCCTGAGTGTTTGTACCAGAATACCCACGGAGTCGCTATGAGTAGAAATCAACTCAACAGCAGAGAGTTTGCTTTTGAGGTATTAGGTCATTAAGTTTATAGGGCTTACTTAAACCTGTTTTCAAAATGTAATATTGCTCCCCTACACAGAGAATTCTCTACTTTCTGCAGTTACACTGAAATCCATTGAAACCAGTTGTCTGCAGTCACCTTCTCCATGTGCTTCATTTCACAGCTTGGCTTTGGCCTAAAACCAAAGAGATTTCTTGCATTTAAGTAAATAAGTGGCGAATTCTCATACTAACCCCAACCCCAGCACTCTCTTCCTTTTCTCCCTCATAGTAGGCAGGAAACACTAAAATTCTGGGAACAAGATGTGTGTCGCACGCTGGAAATGTTCAGATCTGCTGATAAATGCACAATCTGTGTCGGCTAAATGCATGAGGAAGCCACATGGTAACAATTCTAATGGAACACAGAACATAACTACTAAACTGAAGCAACATTCCACATGTTATCACTTTCAGCTCTGTACAACATGTGGAAGCTGGCTCCCTATCCACTTGGTCGTGTCAGAGCATCTGAGGGAGCAGGACGTGTGCATGGGATTTATTGTGGTCACCCACTTCAGCAAAGTCCAAAGAAATGTACTGCAGCCGCCCTGGAGCTTTCTGCTTTGGACTCGCTTACTTTTAAAAGGAGTACTTTCTAGAACATTTTCACCTTTCAAGTGCTGAGACTACTTGTGTAACACACAACACTCAAAAGCAAAATTAAGTAAATGAGGATTTTAGACTAGAGAAAAAAGCAGGAGCTCTGGTGGTGGAAAAGTTAAGCACTCAGCTACTAAATGAAAAGTTAGTGGTTCAAATGCACCCAGCAGGTCTACAGAAGACCTGGAAATCTGCTCCAGTAAAATTATAGCCTAGAAAATCCTGTGGGGTAGTTCTACCCTGAAAATATAGGGTCAACATTGACTCCAAAACAAATTAACAGCAACAAAGAATAGGCTGTTCTTTTTTTTTAATTTTTATTTTATTATTTGTGTGTGTGTGAGAGAGAGAGAAAGAGAGAGTTTGTGTTCCATCAAATCAGATCTGACTGGTACAAGAGGAGACTGCCCCTCCTTCTCCAGCAAATGATGTGGTGGATTTGAACCACGCGCCTCTGGGATTGCAGTGCAGCTTCTTGTCCATTAGGCCACCAGAGCTCCCTCAGGCTGTTCTTTTTAAGAGTATTGCGGCAATTTTGTATCAAATTCAATACTGGATGGTTTTGTTTGTTCTTTTGATCAGACTTGCTCTAGTTCATCCATTTGAACTTTTTTAGGCCAAATCAAAAGCCTCAAGTTCTGCTGGGTATCTGGGCTAGCAAGTTTACACATACTGAAGAGGAGACAGGAAGTAAATTAGGAATATAATATAAACCAGGAAAAAATACTGTCAGTGTTGTTGTGAGATGCCACAGAGTCAAGTAGGACTCATAGCAACCCTATGAACAAGAGATCTGAATCTTGTTGTATCCTGTGACATCCTCATCATCTCCGACATACTGTGGTTATTGCTGTTAAGTGCCAACAAGTAGAAGACAACTGATAGTGACCCTATGAACAAAAGCCCTGACCCCTGTCCTATCCTGTTCCATCCTCATCTCTGGCATATTTGAGCTCATTGCTGCAGTCACTGTGGCAATCCATCTTGTTGGGGGTCTTCCTCTCCTACTCTGATTCTCCTCTTTTCCAAACATGATATCCCTTTCCAAGGAATACATTCTCCTAGCAACATGTCCAAAGCATGAGACAACACTTCACAATTCTTGCCTCCAAGGAGTGTGTTGGCTGCACTTTTTCCAAGACACATCTATTCATTCTTTTGGCAGTCCATGCATGATTAAAATCACAAGACAATTTACTTGAGAAATGTAATACTCAATTTTGAGACCTTTGTATTTCAGATAACAGAGAATTAACTTCGACAATACCAGATAGTCTACAGACTATAAAGTAAATTTAAAATTCCAAGTATGTTAAATTGCTTCTTTGTACTCTCTTATTAAATGTATCAAATATTCAATGCATTCCACACAACAAGTAAGGCAATGTGTCAACAACTAAGATACACATAGCGGATGCTATGCCTATCCCCCATCTAATTTACAGAGAAACAAAAACCTCTACAAAGAAGCAAATCCACCCCTTCACTAAGCTAAGCAGACCAGGATCAGGTGTGTTAGAAGTGATCAACTCAGTAACTAGTTCTGAAGTTAAATTAATTATTCATGTGCATTAATCTAGGTACCAATAAACTCTAAGAAATAAAGAAACTATAGGAAATTACTACAAGCAAGCATGCCAATGTATTTTTTCACAATACGTAGGCTCCATATAAAAAGAACTTATATCTAGTGATGTAAGCATATCACTGATAAAAGATGAGGCTGAAAGGAAATAAGGAAAATTTTATAAGAGGCCACTCTGCTGCAGGTGTCTGACATCCACAACCCTCCTACAGGGCCACTAAGAGTCCAGTTTTTCAATAAGTAACATCTCATTCAATAGTTTTTGCATTCTGGGGATAAGTACTAACTATTTACTTAAACTGATATAAACTAATTGAAATCTAACATTTTGATTAATTATCAAAATGGCTTCTCTCAACAAAAATGAAGCATTTTAGCTACCTGATCTTTGTGACTACTTTTTGTTTTTATAAAGTGAGGAAAATCATGTCTTAGTAGGGAGTCGTCACCCATAGCATAATTTAGATGTATTCAGAAAAAGCTGTGATAGCTGTCCATATATTAGATTCACTTAAAAATTATGTCAGTCCAAAACCCATTTGATGAAAAAACTTCATTGCATTGCCTATGGAACCCAACATAAGGCTAGATTTCTCTATTGCTTTACTGCAGTCTGAATGACATTTTGTTGCTACAGCAACAAAACTCTGCTACCTGTGGCCATGATTTGTTAAGGATTCCTCTAACTAGTAAATGCTATGCTGTGCATTCATAAAAACAACAGAATGGCTCTGAAAAAATAAGGATTTATTTTCTCCCTACAATATACACATATTTACAAAACATATGCATATACATACATCCATGTATAATTATGACTCTCCCAATCCCACCAAATTAGCAAAACAATAACAAATTTCCATTTTAAAATGGGCACCAAAATTTCCATGGTTTAGATTTTATCGAATAATTGCTACCTATTTCTAAAAACAGACTGGAGAAAAACTTAAAAATGAAAAAGTTCATTATTTCCACTTATTTATTATATGCTATCTCACCCACCCATACATGCTGTCCTTGTATGCCCACCCCCCCCAAAAAAAAAAACCAAACACAAAACCACCACACCTTAAGGCATAATAATGAGCTGATTTCTAAAATATCCAATTAATGAGTATGGGCGAAATGTGGTCATCGCCACCTTCACCCATCACAGGGCTTTTGCAGGCTACTCACCCTCACTGGGGGACTCCAGGCTTGCACTCGAGGTTGCTGTCCACCTTGGGAGTTCTGCAGATCTTTTGAGCCACAACTGACCACAGTGCTGCTCTGAGCCCTTAATGCATTTGTGCAGTTCGTTCCACTGCCCCCACCAGGGCCAGGTTTCCAAGGCCTCTGTTTGATGCCATCCAGGAGTCTGACCAGCAAGATGTTACTAGGAAGTTCTTCAACACCAGAGCCAACAAGAGTCCTGCACTCAGGGCATCTGAGTTCATTTCGGGAACCTACAATCCCCAGCAAGCATCTCTTGCAAAAGGTGTGCTGGCAAGGCAAGACTTTTGCAGAAGCATCAAGCCGCTCGAGACACACAGGACACTCCAGAAGATCTAGCAAGGCAGATTCATCCATTTTTCTTTAGTTTACTGAGAAAGATGCTTCAGAAATGTTCATAGTTTTGTGCATCCCTTAAAATGACTCAGGTAACATCCATTTCAGAATTTGCTCTGGAGTCATGGGGAGAGAGGTTTGAAATAGAGAAAAATTAGTATTCGGGGGTGGGGGGGGGCGTAGTTCAGAAATGCCAAGAACCAAAGAATACACAAAAGTGCTTCCTCTGAACAGTGCAGCTTCACTTTGGAATTTGGTGCCTAAAGGCCAGAGAGAACAATTAAAGACAAAACTGTTCTTTTTTCAAGAAATTAAAAATTAATCACTTACAAGTTCACTGTTTAGAAATAGTTAATCCTCTGCAGAAGGGTTTTTACAATAAATAGGCTTTAGGAAATACAATAAAGAACATAATTTCTTCAGCTCTCAAAATGATATGAGGTGAACAGAAGCAACTGAAAATTTCCTCCACCCCAAATTAGTTTTAAGTCCAACAAAATTCATAATTTTCAAGCCACTTTATTGTTTAAGAAACCATGCCTCGTCATGACTTATGGTAAGCGAGCCCAATATGAAATACATATGTTTCTTCACTGATCGTTAAAGTAGAACTGTTTAATCTTGCCCAACCCAAAAGAGCTGAAGGTTGACAATGCTAAAAAGGCACAAAGATTTGCTTGAAAGGAGCTAAAACATAAAAGCAACCTTCAAGGCAGTCGTTGACAAATTCTGAAACAGATTTCGGAACAGCCTGTCCTAATCCCATTCACAAAATCTGGCAAAATTATCACCACAAGAATTTGACAATGGAATGCTGAACTGAAAACTGTGAGCATAATATGAAAAGGGGGCCATTCAGGAAAAACCTTTTAAAACAGTTATTGTGGCTTCCTCTCCCCAGCAAAATAAAACTGTTAATCCTTTACAGAAAAGAGGTAAAAGGCTTTAACAGAATCGTTAACAGCTGTTTTTGACAAAATCGGGGTAGGGGAGCCCCAGGATTGCGCCTCTCTCACGCTACCAACGACAGGTATTCCAAACCCCGCAAGGAGGCGCGGCGGCCGTTCACCAGACACACACCGGAGCCAGGTGTCGCGAGCGGGGGACCGGGGCGCAGAGTGTCCCGGGCTGGAGTTGGGGCTGTGGACTAGAGGCAGACGCAGCTGGCTGCTTCAAGAAAGGAGACTTCATTCAATAGCCCGATCTACGCCTGTTTCTATCGGGCCAGGGACAAAAACCCTCTCACACGACTGCTGGGAAGTTTTCAAGGACTCAGAAATAAATGTTCAGCCGTAAGTTGTGAAAACTCAGCACCATAAAGTGACATGGGGAAGCTGATCTATCTATAAGCTTGCAAGGAATGGGGAGGGGGGGGGTGTCCCCAGAGAGCTCGATCATCCAGGGAGCTAGGGGTGCTGGGCTGGGCTCAGGGAGATCGTGGCACTAAGCTGGGCAGCTTCCTGCTCCGAGAAAACTGTGAGGCCGCGGGCTCAGTTCCAGCAGGTCCTGGATCCAGCCCACAGGGACCCGGCATGGTGGCGGCGAGGGAATGACCAGAGTAGCAGGGGCATCGGGACGCCATGACCCCCCGCGCCTCCCCCGGCCCTGCGCCTGCCGCGCGCCCTACCTCCGCGCGCCTCGGCTCCTCCTCTTTGTTCGCGGCCCCACAGCGGCGGCGGCGGTCGATGCAGATGCAGCCCCGCCGCGCCCGCCGCGCTCTCAGTGTCTCTGACGCCGCCGCGGCACCAGGAGACTCCTCTCTGCTGCCCCCCTCACGCTCGAACACACACGCCGCCGCCTCCCACTTTCCCAGCCAAGGAGGGCGGAGGAGGGGGAGGAGGAGGCCGAGCCGCAGCCGGCGCCCGGGGCGCAAGGGGGCGGCCCCGCGGCACAGCACCTCCCCTCTGAGCGGGTGCGGCACCTCCCGGAGTCCGGGCCGCAGCGCCTGCCCCCGCCCCAGGTACCTGCGCGCGGGACCCTGCGGCCCCGGGAGCGGAAGGGCGCTGGCCGCCTGAAGGGCTGCACAGAGCGAGGGTCCGAGATAGGGTCCCCCAGGGGAGGGCGAAAAGAAAGGTCTGGAAGCGGATGCCTCTCCCTGAGGACAACACGCCTGGAAAATGGAGCCAGCAGAGAGGAAGAGCGTTAGGAGTAGCATCAGAGTGAAGAAGAAGGAGCCACAGGAGCTGGGCTGACCGCCTTCCCCCTGCGCCCTGCGGAGCCCGGCGGCCCAGGATGGACACCACCGGGTGGGACCGGCCACAACGCGGGAGGGCCTGGCCCTGGAGCAGGGCGCGATCCCGCCTTGGCGGCAACCGTTCTCGCTTTGCTTTGCGTTTGTTCCCCCAGCCTTGGAGAGCTACTTGCTAGAGCAAGGCTGTTAGAACAGTAGCATCTATATCCTTAGGGAGACCACCCCTATGCAGCTGTCTACAGTCCCGACTTGCAGGGTCCCGGCCGCCTAGCATTGCTTTCCTCCCACCCCTCACCCTCATCTGCCCCAACATAAACTCAACTGAGATTAGAGAATTGCTCATCCAGAAACTCAGAATGGGAAGGAAATGGAACCAAAAAATAACTTTATGGGTTTAAAATTCATTTTGGGGCGTCTTTTGTATACTACCCTAAATGGGGAGAATTCAAAATCTGACCTCAAGTGGACTGATACCTCACAGCTAGCTTTTTTTAATCTGAGTCTGAGAAGCAATCATTACTGTATCTTTGTTTTGATTGCCCCAAGGCACACCTGTAAACTCTGAAATGTAGTTTTGGAAAACAGGTTTTACAGTTGGATTGTGGATTTCTTCTTCACATTTATTTCTGAGAGCAATCAATTTTAACATTTGTCACTGAATTCAAACTAATCACTATTTTTTTTATTCTTTTACAGCTTACAAAAAAATACATAGATATGTATGTAATGTATTTTTGCTTGCCTCAGGAAACCCTATGAACCTGGAGAAAGGAGAAAGTCACACAAGTGTTGAGGACTTTCGTTCATAGGGTCGCTCTGAGTCACCTACGACTCCACGGCACTTAACAACAACAAAATATATATTGTTGATTGCCTTCAACTTGAGCACGAGTTATAGCGACCCTATGAACAAAAGGCCTAAAGTCCCACTACAACTATCGACATTTATCAAAGTTCATAGAGTTTCGGAGGCAAATTGTTTAGGAAGTGGATGCCACTCTTGCTTCCAAATATATATATGTATACATATATACACACATATATATGTATGTGTGTATGTATATGTGTGTATATGTATATATGTGTGTATATATATACATATATATACACACACACATATATATCAACCAATGACTGTCAAGCTCTCGATTTAAGCCAGGTACTGTGTTAAACATCAGTTCAATCCTCTCAGTAATTCAGTTTCATCTTTTTTCATCTTTATTTGAAACAGTATGTTGGGAGTCTAATGCATGAATACCAAAGTAGCTATTTCCTCTCCATTCACTCACTCTGTATTCCATTTGGATCCCACTCTTGGCTGACCTTGTTTTGGATTTCTAAGGCTGTAAATTCCGATGGAGGAAAGTGTCCATTTTTCTCCTATGGAGTTGCTGATGGATTACAACTGCCCGAAAGTCATGACCTGTGGGTTAGCAAGCAACTCCCTATGAACTAGGCCACCACTTGTTCTGTGTTATGTGCCATCGAGTCGGCCGCAACTCATAGCAACCCTATGAACAAAAGATCCGAATCCTGCCCTGTCCTGTGCTGTCCTCACCATCTCCAACACACTTGAGCTCACTGTTGTTGCTGTTATGTGCTGTCGACTAGTCGCTTGCGACTCATGGCGACCATATGTACAGCCCTAAACTCTGCTCTGTCCTGTGCCAATCTCACTGTCTCTGATATACCCATCCCAGTCACTGAATCAATCCAACTCATAGAGGGCCTTCCCCTCCTGCACCTGCCCTCCACCCTCCCAAGCATGATGGCCCTCTCCAAGGACCAGTCCCTCCTTACAGCATGTCCAAAGTATGTCAGACGAAGCCTCAGGATCCTTGCCTCCAAGGAGTAGCCCGGTTTAGGAATTGATGCCTTTGAGCTGTGGTGCTGGAGAAGAGTATTGAGGGATACCATGGACTGCTAAGAAAACAAATGGAATCATCCTGGAGAGGGTTAAACCGGGAGCTCACTGTTAAAGTCACTTTATCAATGTATCTTGTTAAGGGTCTTCCTCACTTACACTGACTCTCTGCCTTTCCAAGAATGATATCCTTCTCTAAGGACTAGCCCCTTCTAACAACATGTTCAAGGTATGTGAGATGGAGTTTCACCATCCTTGCTTCCAAGGAGTACACTGGTTTCACTTTCTCTAGGACAGACCTATTTTCAGCCTATGGACTATTCAATACTCCTCTCCAACACCGTAACTCAGAGACATTGATTCTTCTTCTTCTGACATCCTTATTCATTGTCCAATTCTCAAGGGCATAGGAAGCAGTTTAGAACACCATCACTTGGATAAGGTGCACCTTAATCTTTAAACTGACATCACTGCTCTGGAGTGTTCCCTGACAGTAAATTTTCCCAGTGTGACTCATCTTTTTATTCTTGTCTGCTAATATAAAGGGTATTAATTATGGATCCAAGTAAGATTAGATTGTTCATATCTTCAATCTTTTCTCCATCAATCATGATGTTGCCTATTGGCCCGGTGGTGATGATTTTTGTTTTCTTTATGTGGAGATGCAGTCCATATAGAAAGCTTTAATCCTTGATCTGCTGCAAGTGCTTCAAGTTCTCACTTTCAGCAAGCAAGTTTGTGTCATCTGCATGATGCAGATTATTGATGACTCTTCCTTCAATCCTGATGCCACATTCCTCTTCATAAATCCAGCTTCTCAAATTATTTATTCTGAATACAGATTCAATATTTTATTCTGAATACAGATTCAATATTATCAACAGGCCACCAGAGCTTCAAAAAAACCACACTCACTATGATCCAGCTAGTTATAACTCATAGCAACACTCTGTAAGGTATATGAGGCTGTAAATCACAACTGTAAGTAGATGCCCATCTTTTTCCTGTCGCTTAAAACCACTGGGGATGCCTGGCTTGTGGGTTAGCAGTACAATTCACTATGAGCTAGAAGTAAGCAAAATTGCTTGCCTGGAGCTGAGGAAGAAGAGAGAAGGAATAAAAGGGGTGGAGAATTTTCAATCACATCTGTAAACAGAAGTCCTTGTGGTAGAGTGGTTAGGTATTTTGGCTAGAAGAAGTGACCACTTGTAATCCACCCTGGCACTCAGTGGAAGAAAGATGTGACAGTCTATTTCCAACAATATTACAGTTTGGAGCGCCTATCAGGCAGTTCTACTTTGCCCTCCTAGTTCACTGTAAGTTAAAGAGGTACCCCAAAAATTATTTCTCAAAGTTCACCCACCTCCTACATCTGTTGCAAATCAAAGTGATATTTGCGTGAAAGATGATAGTAATTTTTATTTTAATAGGCGCTATCGAATCAAGTTTGATTCATAGAGACCCCAAGTAACAACAGGTCTGAACCTTGTTGTATCCTGTGTCATCCTCATCTTTTCTGATATGCTTGATCCCTGTGTAGCAGTCATTGTGTCAGTCCATCTGGTTGAGGGTTTTCCTGTCTTTCACTGACCCCTCACCTTTCCAAGCATGATGTCCCTCTCCAAAGAATAATCTCTCTTAATTACATGCTCAAGTTATGTGAAACCAAGCTTCATCATCTTTGCCTCCAAGGAGCACTCGAAAGTACTTTCTCCAAGACATACCTATTTGTTCTTTTGGCAGTCCGTGTAAATGGGATGTTCAATGCTCTTCTTCAACACCACAATTCAAAGGCATCAATTCTTCTCTGTCATCCTTGTTCACTGTGCAGCTATCAGATGCCTCGCAAGTGACTGAAAAGACCATAGCCTGAATTAGGCACACCCTAATCCTTAAACAGACTTCATTGCTCATCAATAATTTGGAGAGGTTGCTGACTGCTTTCAGTCTATAGTTTGTAAAACTGAAGGTGGGAGACTACTGGCAATTTTCTTCCCTGGTAAGTAAAGTTGATCTCGAAAGTCCTGTTCTCATAGTTTTTCCACTGTCTCAAGGCCTTCTCATTCGCACATCACAATCATATCCCCTTCCTCAGACAAAAAGGAGTGCAGCGTATCTCCTCCCAAGAAGAGGAAGCAAACAAAAACTCTGTTCATTATATAATTACTCTGGAGAGCAAGGAACAATTTTTGTTTTCTTTATTATTTTCGTTTTCAGTTTGTTTTAACAGACAGCAGCAGCATGAGTCCATGGGTTGAATGGTGTAGCTCTTAACAATCTTCAGGCAAGAAAATCAAGAAGCCATTTTTAAATACATCCTGAAGACAATGTATCCCAAGATTGTAGTAATCAAAGAGGCTATTCCATGAGTATCACCTGGGGTACGGCGACCTGGGGTGTTGCTGCTTCACTGCATTTTAGAACACAACTCTTTTGTTAGGTTAAGTCACTCCCACTGTAAAATGAGGTTTTACAGAAGTGTTAGACAAGTTCTTTTAACCTCTTGAGCCATCTTTCATCTGTCAGATAGTAAAAACAATAATTCATTTCTTGGAGTGTTGTTGGATGATTAAATGAAACAGCATGCTGGTTCAGTGTAATCTGTACATCTCTATTAAAATGAGATGGTCTCATTATAATTATCTGCCAGGACTCATCCAGACAGTTATGCTGGGCAAAGTTCTCTTCTTTTCAGGGTCTTTAAAAATTGGAGGCAACACTAATAAATTGTAGTGACGAGCAAGATCAAAATTCTGTCAAAGAATCCTTGGGGAAAGGACTGCTGGGCAATGAAAAACATGTTCATCTTTCTACTTTTGGGAACTGAGCATGAAGGAAAGAATGTAAGCAAGATAGGCTTTTATGATCTCTGAGACTTCAACTAGATACACGAAAAATATAAACACACCCTATAGCATAATGATAGCTAAGATTGATGCAGTTCTTATCTTTCCAAAACTTCAAAAGACTTTCATATATATTATCTCATTTATCTTCTCAGCATCCCTCTCAAACAGGTAAAGACACATGTAATTATTCCAAATGGGAAATAATGAGATACAGAGAAATTACTTCTCTTGACCATAACATTATGTCACAAACTCACATTTTTTCATTTCCCAGTCAGAATACTCAGTTGTAAGCTTTGTTTTGATACATCTATGCACTTGAAAACCATTTTCCTCCAAAATATATTCTCCCTCCAGTTCTACGATTTTGGAAAATGACAGCATTGTTTACTCAGTTCTTAAACTAGAAATCTGCAAGTCATCTTTTGATTTCTCCTTTTTGCTTTTTGTCTATCTCTATAAATAAATCTGTCAATTATTCTCCATATTACATCTCAAATTCTCCTCACCTACTCCTTTTGTCCTTTGCATCTTATATAAGCCATGCTTGTCTTTAGTTCTAACACATCCTGCCAGCCTCCTGATTTTTTCTCTGTGTCCACAATCTTGGCTTGAATGTTATTAGATTCAAAGCAAACTACAAAAAAAATGCACAAGAGCCAGGACACTGTCTTACTCAAAACTCATCAATATCTTTTTATTGTCATTGGAATAAAGATCTAACTTCCTTGGCATCTTACCAGACTCATCTGGACCCTGCACCATCATACTTCATGCAAGTACTTCATTAATCTCCCTAGGCTACACCACTTTTCACAGTCTGACTTTTTAAATTTCTTATTTCTCATGCATACACCTGAACATAAGGTTGTTGAAGGCAGAAAGTAGGTTGTCTTCTTCAACATTGTATCTTTAACCCCCAGCCCAGTACATTTGACACATACTAGGTGATTTTTGGTAGGAGCAGGCTACTTGAACTCACAGCAATCCTATGAACAGATCTATAACTTATCTAGTCCTACATCGTCCGGAGAGCCTCTGCCATGCTCAAGCTCACTGTTGCAATCGCCAATGTAATCCACTGGTGATAGTGCTCTCCTTCTCTCACCCTCTACTTTTCCAGGTATAATGTCTTTTTCCCAAAGATTCACCCCTCTTCACAATATGCTCACAGTATATGAGACAAAGTCTCACCTTCCTTGCCTCCAAGGAGCATTCTGTCTGCATTTCTTCCAAGACAGACTTATTTGTCCTGCCACCCCATACATATCCAACACACTTCCCTAACACACTTCCCTAATACATTGACATCAAGTTGGAATAAAGTCATAGTTGATGCTCCAGTAGGTTGTTGAAAGCTATAAATTACACGAGAGGAGATTACCTCATCTTATCCCAGTAGGGAAACTGGTGGATTCGAACTGCCAGAGAAGTGCCACCTTTGCACAAAGCAGTACTACCCCTTACGGGCTACACCACAAGAGCTCCATCTTGGCTAATATCATGGCTCAAAGGCATGATACTCATTAATGTTCTTCTCTCATCTTCTTTATTCATTGTTCAACTTTCACATGCACATAAAGCAAATGAAAATATTATGACTTGTGTAATGCGCACACTTTTTAAAATTAACATCCAGTTCTTTAGCATATCACTTTAAAGAGGTCTTTGACAGGCTGTCAGCCCAGGGCAACACATTCTTTTTTATTTCTTGGCTGATGGTTTCCTTGTTGTTGATTGTGGACCCAAGTAAAATGAAATCATTGCTAACTTCAGTGTTTTCCCCATTTATCTTGACATTGCCTATTAATCCATTTGTAAGGATTTTTGTTTTCTTGTTGTCAAAGTGTAAAGCATATATATCTGCTATCAGTAAATAATTATCAAAGGAGGAATGAACCAAGTTTACAAGCTACTGTGTGTTAGATATTAAAAAAGAGTGTGAGAGCAAGAGGGAGAGAAACAAAGAAAAGAATGGGTTCCAAGAAACGAACAGGCCTTTATTGCGCAGTCTGAGAGGGACACCAAGTGACCTGACCGTATAGCATGCAGACAGGATCAAAATGGTGTGCGGTCAGTTTGGGGGGTTTCCTTTTTATATGGGTCCTGGGGAGGACTAAGATGTTAGTTCTCGGAATTTTGTGTGTTAATTAAGTTAGGTTTTAGCTTTTTTAAATCAAGCTCAGACTCTTATCAGGATCCAATGTCTGGTCTGGTCTTTGATATGACCAGCTTAGGTGTTATCAAGTTTCTCAGGAAGTGATCAAGCTTGGGGGTGGTGGGGCAACTGCCACATTCTTCCTTCACTGTGGAGTATATTCTAACTCATACTGACGTCATGTATGTTAGTGTAGAACTGTCCTCCACAGAGTTTTCAATGACTACGGGGTGTGTTTTTTTAAGTTGATTGCCATATCTTTCTTTTAAGAAACCTCTGAGTGGATTCAAATACCCACCTTTCAGTAAGCAACTAAGTGTTTTAATCATTTACATCACAGAGGAACTCTCAATCAAGTGTATTTTCAAGTTCTATCTACTTTCATCCTAAAGCTACATATAATTTACCATTTCACAGATAGGATATTAGACAGGGTTCCACGTTCCCACGGGGTTCTTTCTTCTAATCTCCCAACTAGTAAGTTTTTTTTATGTAGAAGAGGAATTTCATGATTCTTCTTCAATGGACAATTTAGCTAAAGAAACAACTAAATGGCAACTACGTGACACAACATAAATGCAATTCCAGTTGATCTTTTCTAATATTACATATTATTCCATATTAGAGATGTCACCACCACTTTCCTAAACAAACAAGAAAACAGAATTATACTTGACTCCTCTTTATTCTTTCACTTCCCCATCCTCACTTCCTACCCAGATATATACAATACAGAGACAATCAGAAGTGATTTTTAAATCTGTTATCCCTCTCAGTTATAATTTTGCCTTATTTCAGAATTGGCCAGTTCATATTTGTGAGGGTCCCTGGGTGGCAAAACAGTTAACCAATTGATGACTGGCCCAAAGGCTGCTTGCTAGTTTATACCCATCCAGATGTGCTCCAGAAGACACTTCTACTGGTCTGCCTCCGAAGTGCCACAGCCTTGAAACCTCTTGAAATGGAACAAGTCCACCCTGCATAGGTGAGGTCCCCATGAGTCAGAATCAAATCACTGGGTGATAACAATGACTTTTCTATCTTGGTTTCTCCAGGGTAATTAATTCTGCAGAGAATTTTGAAGTCAGAGTATACTTACTTAGAAAAGTTTCTCATCTTTTATGCCTGTGTTTTCCCTGTAAATTGGGCATAATAATACCATATACCTCAGACCTATTGTGGAGCTTTTACACAAGTTAAGCAAGTCTTAAAACTATGAACAGACCATGTGGCTTAGTCCAGGTTTCCTAAAGGAGTAAAACTAGTAAAGAAGTGAGTGAGAGAGATTTTGAGGCCTGAAAAATTCACAGTTCTATGGTCAGGCCACAGACTTTGCTGGCTCACATGGTTGCAGAGGTTGATGAACTCAAAATCTACAGGTCAATGGTGGTTGGTGAAAAATAGTACAGGGTAGATGAGGTTTTCCAGAATATCCATTTATGTACTGAAGACAGATCAGGTTTCCAAGGGAATTCCTTTTTCTACTGATTGACTGCTCATCAGATGACAAAATGAAAGGGATTGCATAACCCTTGGACAATTCATGGCGACCCGCTATCAGTTTCTGAGGCTATAAATCATTATGGGAGAAGACTTTGAGGTGGATTCAAATGGCTGATCTTTTGGTTAGAGTGCCAGCGCATAACCCACTATGTCACCAGAGCTATCCCTAGTCACTGAGAATCATAACCTAGCCAAATTTTTAGGTAACTTTATGCAGTGCTGATGCCTACTGGCAAGAAGCTGCACTGCAATCCTGAAGGCACGTGGTTCAAGTCCACCAGCTGCTCCATGGGAAAAGGATGAGGAGTCTCCTCCCATGTAGTTTACTGCCTCTGAAAACTTGCTGGAGGGTCAGCCATGAGTCAGTTCTGACTCGATGGTACACAACACAACGATAACATGTATGACATGTGCTTAGTAAATCCTGTTGTTTTATTAGATGCAGTCGAGTTATTTCCTACTCATTGCAACCTTGTGTGCAACAGAGCAAAACATTCTCTGCACCATTCTCACAATCATCAGAAAAGAAGGATCCTCAACAAATATTTTTATTCAAACTTAAATTTGGATCCCAGGCGACTACCTATGAGTGAGCAAGTTTCTTTAGTTTCTTAGTTTCAACTTTCCTCTCGTACTTAACCTAAAGTAAATTTTCTTTGAGATAACCCAAAGGCTGACTTCCAGTCAACATTGGCTCAAATCCACCAATACTTCTGACTGAGAAAGGTGGACAGTTTCCTTCCATTGCAGTTCACAAGGTTGGAAAACCAGGGGAGGATCCCTATGACTAGAAACTGACTCAGCAACAGTGAGTTTTTAATATCTATACAAATGGAGGTAACATGTATTTTATAAACTCTTAAAAAATGCTAAATTTTTATTTAAAAACCTGGCACATAAGAGGGACTCATTGAATATTTACTTCCTGTCTTTGAGTCTATCTATCTATCTGCATCTGTTTCGTATCGTTAGAGAGTAAACTTAATTATCTCTAAGATATTTTTACCCATCTTTAAAAATTCGTTTCCATCCTAACTGCATAAAGGCCATCTAAGGCCAACAGAATCCCTTGTATAAAGTCAAGTGTCCATGAGGCACCATCCTTGCCAGAAAATTAGACACTCAGCAGCTAAGAGTCAGGTAAACTCAGAACAACTATTTCGGGCTGCAGTAGTGGGAAGGTGATGCAAACTCCGCTGTCTGGGGGGGGGGGGAATCTGAGCAGATGGAGTATTTATAGGCATTCCCAGAAGATTCCAGTTCAATCAGAATGGATACTAGGGAGAAAGTTAGACTGATGAGTGGGAGGTAACTGAGCTACATCTTCTTCCAGCCGCTTTGAAACAGGTCTAAACATTTGAACAGCTGTGTTTGACAGTGGAATATCCGAAGGGAACTGGAATTCTCTAAATTTACTCCAATTCGAACCCAGCCTTCAGGGATTGGTCCTTGAGATTTAGTGTGATAAGAATCACTTTCAAAGTGTGCTAAACTGTAGATGCATTAATTAACCTTATGCCCAGACATTCTGTCTAATAGGTGATGGTTCAAACCCTCGAGCATCTGTGAGGGATAAATATTGACGTCATGCTTGGGAGGGTGGAGGGACAGTGCAGGAGAGGAAGACCCTCTATGAGGTGGATTGAGTCAGTGACTGGGATAATCGAGGTGGGTGTATTGGAGACAGAGTGACACAGGATAGGGCAGAGTACAGAGCTGTTGTACATAGGGTCGCTATGAGTCGCTTGGACTCAGCGGCACATAACAACAACCTCCCATAAAGATTACATCCTTGGAAAGCTGACGGGCAATTGTGCTGTGCTCTATAGGGTTTCCATGAGGCCGGGTCAACACGATGGAAAGGATTTGGTTTGGGGAGTATAGACACGGGAGTCAGGTATTTCTTACATAGTTAATCCTTCCTATTGTTGTTGTTGTTATGTGGCATCAAATCACTCGTGACTTTAAGCAACCCAATGTAAAATAGCTCTGAACGCTGCTCTATCCTGAGCCCATTTCCTTATCTCTGACACACTTTACCACCATTTCCCCAGTCACTGTATGTCAATTCATTTCATTTGGGATCTTTCTTTCCTGCACTGTCCCTCCACCCTTCCAAGCATAATGTTGCTCTCCAAGGACTTATCCCATCTGGCAACATGCCCAAAGTATGTGAAACGGGGCTTCAAAATCCTTGCCTCCAAGAAACAGCCTGGTTTCACCCTCTCTAGGGCAGACCTATTTGTGCTCTTAGCAGGCCCAAAATTTAAGAGATTTCTCTAGTGTTACTCAAAGCCAAAAAAGGCCACTGTCATCGAGTCAATTCTAACTCAGCCTCCTTACATCAGGTTTCAAACCTATAATTCTTTACTGGGGAAACTGTCCATCTTTCTTCTGAGAAACAGATGATGGATTGAACCGCCAACCTTCACATAGCAACCAGGCACGTTGTTCACTGCCCAGATGCAAAGGGAAAGGAGTCCTGGTAGAGCATCAAGTAAGCCTTCAGTTGTTAACAGGAAGGTCGGCAGTTTGAACCTACCCAAAAGCTCCAAGGGAGAAAGACCTGGCAATTTGCTTCTATAAAAATTATAGCCCAGGAAACCTATACAGACCTAATCTGTTTTATGTGGTTGCTATGACTCGGAATCGAATGGATAACATCTAAGAACATACTAAAACGGAAGAAATGCTGATACTGACTTAGGAAGCTAATCTACAAGGAACACTCTAGGATTTTGGTTTTGTTTAAAATGATGTAAAAGCTCAGCGTCAGCGATGATTTGCCAGGGATATCAGATTCAATGGACGATTGCCACTTTCTTCCATTCCATTCATTCCTCTTAGGGAAGACCCACCCACCACGCAGTGCTCATCTCCTCTAATTAAGTTACAGGCATGACAGAGAATATCTGTTTAAAAGGATGACAAAGTAACCTGCTCAGAGTAACACACTGAACTGACCCTAAGTCACCACAGGGCAGGGTCACTCATATGTTTCAGAAGCCCTTTCAGCTTCAAAGAAAGCATACCTGAAAATTCAGCTCAATTCATTGCTGTTGGGTCAGAACCAACTCATAGCTGATCCTCTCTCAGGTATACGTCACTCAGAAAAAGATTGCCCATCTTTCTCCCAAGGAGCCGCTGGTGGATTTGAATCACCAGAGAGGTGCCTTCTTTGTGTTGGCAGCACAATTCCCTACAGACTACAGCCCCAAAATTGCCTCAAAATTCAAACTCATTGTTCTCAGGTTGGAATTGACTCATAGCTGACACTCCACTGGGTTTTCAGGGGCGGCAGCTTAGAGGAGACTGCCTGTCTTTCTCCAGCATCGCAGCTAGTAAGTCGATTTCAGTCACCTGCCTTTGGGTTGCTAGCACAACTCCTTATCCACTAGGCCACCAGAGCTCCCTGAAATTTACAGATCCTTAATTTATTTCTTTCTTGGAAGAAGTGCAGCTAGGTGCTCCTTTGAGACAAGAATGATAAGACTTCGTGAGTTGACATCTCACTTACTGTGGGCAGGTTGTCAGAAAGGGCCAGTCTGTGAAAAAGGGCCTTATGCTCAGAAAGGTGGAGGATAAGAGAAGGAAAAGACTGTCCAAGAGATAGATAGTCACGGTGAGTGCAACAATGGGTTTAAGTAAAGGAGAGATTGTGAAGATGGTTTTAGGATAGGCAAGGTTTCTATGAGTCAGAGTCAACTTGATGACCTATAACAACAAACAATATTCTATTTCTCCACCACTCATTTTCAGCTTATCACTTGCATCTTGCTTATTGTTAGGATGCTGGAAGCTATATACCAGCAAAGTTGCTTATGGTGGATGGATTTCAACAGAGCTTCCAGACAAAGACTGACTAACAAGAAAGATCTGGCAATCTACAAATATTGTTACTGTTATGTACCATCAAGTTGGGGCCAATGCATAGCTGACCCTACAGTGTGTTTTCAGAGGTGTAAATCACACAGGAGATTGACCATCTTTCTCTCCTGGAAAAAATGGGATTGAAACCAAGTCTTTGGGTTGGAAGTGCAACTCCTTACCACTAAGCCACTAGAGCTCCCTTCCAAAGATTGCTGTTGTTGATTGCCAAGACCCACTCATAGCTACTTTATGAAGGAAAGACCTAATGCCTTTCCATAGCTATCTTTGTTTGTCCAAGTTCATAGAGTTTCCAGAGGCATGTGGTTTAGGAAGTGGATGCCGCTCCTGCTTCCCAACTTGTTTTACAACTTGGAGCTCCACCAAACACTGTCCACAATGGGAAACCATTCTGGTATTTGATAACCCCACAGCACAAGGTTCAGCATCATAGCAAATCCAGGTTACCTCATATAGCACATTGACAAAGAGTGATGTGCAAAGTTGAAGAATGTGCCTCTATATATAACAAGACTAGTCTCATTTAGCAGTAGTTAAGTGTTGTCGAGTCAAATATGACTCAGAGTAAGCTTTGCACAAAAGACCTGAACTCTGTTCTAAGATTAACATTATTTCTGTACATTTATAAGAGAGTTTGTAGAGTTTCCAAACACACCTAGTTTAGGAAGTGGATGCCACTTCTGTTTCCCAACATGAATCAATCTGGAAGCTCATCTGACTATTGTACATAATGGGTAACCATTATGATATTTGACATGACTATGGAATAGTGTTCAGCATCACAGCAACTCCAAGTTTTTCAATACAGCAAATAGACAAATGACTTCTGTGTCTTTAAAAGACTATTCTACATTAGCCAATGAAAATTTTAAGGATCACAAGAACACATTGTCTGGCTCACTTGATTTAGACACATTTTTAGGAGGGTTAAGTGTCTGGAGAACACTATGAAGTAGAGGGCAGGAGGGGACAGAGATTCTGGGTGAGATGGATTGATGAACTTGACACAGCAACTTCTGTGAAGATGACACAGCACCAGGAAATGTGTGTTCTTTTCTAGTTGGGGTAGCTTTGAGTTAGAGTGGACTCAGTGTCAGTTAATATATTTTTCTGAGCTGGACAATGACTAATGATGACAGGAGAACTGATGCCTTTAAATTGTGGTTCTGGAGAAGAGTGCTATACATACTATGGACTGCCAAGAAAACAAATAGGTCTGCTTTGGAGAGGGTGAAACCAAGTCTTTCCTTGGAGACTAGGATTTTAGAAGCGCTTTCTCACATACTTTGGGCACATGGCAAGGAGACACCAGTCCTTAGAGAAGGACCTCATGCTCAGAAGGGTGGAGGGAAAGTAGTGCAGAAGAAGACCCCAATGAGATAGATTGATACAGTAACTGGGGCAATGGGGGTTGATGTGTTGAATTAATGAGACTGGCTTAGGATAGGACAGGATTCAGAGCTGCTGTGCTTAGGATAGCACAGGGTTCAGAGCTGCTGTACTTAGGGTAACTATGGGTCACAGGCAAATTGACAGCACGTAGCAACAACATATTAATTCAAAGCGTAGTTTAACTAAGGGCAGGGACTACACTGTAACTAATGGTCAACTCCAAAATGAGGGATTTATCTTTCACTACTCCACAAATTGCTGTCTGTCAGATACTCCTCTAAATCTAAACATTCAGATTAAGACAGACTAGGAAGAAGGATTGGCCATCCACTTCTGAAATGACAGGCCTCTGAAAACCCTATATACAAAGATTCATCGTAGAGAGGATTAAACCAGGCTGCTCCTTGGAGGCAAGGATTCTGGGGCTTCGTCTGACATACTTTGGACATGTTGTAAGGAGAGACAGGTCTTTAGAGAGGGACATCATGCTGGGTAGAGTGGAGGGACAGCGCAGGAGGGGAAGACCCTCTATGAGGTGGATTGATTCAGTGGCTGGGGTACTCGGGATGGGTGTGTCAGAGGCAATGAGATTGACACAGGATAGAGCACGGTTTAGGGCTGTTGTACATGGGGTCGCTATGAGTCGCAAAAGACTCGACGGCACATAACAACAACAACAAACAACAGTTTAGCCTATATGAGAATGAAATTAGTGATATTTCTTCTTTCTTCTACTAGAAATACTTTCTCTTGTCAATTATCATTTAAAAGTTTAAATCTTAAAATGTTCATCTTATTTCCAAGCAAACTTAACTTAAGCTATTAGAATGAGAAACAGAATCTAATACCCATCACTTCATCTCATCATCTTTGGAAAATTAAAACCCATTATTTCCTGGTCCAGACATCTTTTATCTTTCTGAGCAAACTTAAAGATAAAGGTAGACTTTACTAATGTATTTATTAGTCATCTTAAAAAACAGACACACAAAGAAAGCGTTCATTTAAATTCACAAAGGACTTAAAAATTATACTCTGGTTTTTGTTTTGTTTTTTCATTGTAATATTAGGTAAAAGAAATTAGTCTTTTTCAGTTTAGTTACGCTGATTCACATGTATAATTAAAACAAGCTTGGGTGTTATGACTTTATAATGAATAAAAGTGATCTCATTGTAACAGTCTCTTTTGCCTAAAACTACTCTTGACTTCCTCCTTGATTCTAAATAAAGTTTTCCTCCCAAACTTCTGTCCTCATAGTTGCTTGTTCAATTTTTTTTTAAATTTATTATTAATTTCAATGAAAATTTACAGAGACTTTGGATTTCCATTCATTCATTGTTGCACTTTTCTCCCCTCCTAACCCTCCCCC
>NW_006400121.1:304834-313931 GCF_000299155.1 Elephantulus edwardii
AACTCTCTGATGCATAACAAGTGAATGCAAAGACCATGGCCTGTATCAGAACACCTTAGTCTCCAGAGAGACAGCATTGCTCGTCAGTACTTTGGAAAGATCGCTAATAGCAGACTTTCCCATGGTAATAATAAAAAGTTCATATACATAAACATAATTTTTAAAATAAAACCCCTAATAGCATTAAGCTACACTGCAATCCCAAACGCACACAGTTTGAATTTACCAGCTGCTCCACAGGAGAAAGATGGGCGATCTTCTTCCATGTGATTCACTGCCTCTGAAAACTTGCTGGAGGGTCAGCTATGGGTCATTTCCAACTCAAAGGCACAAAGCCACAACATTATTTTTGTGCCACGTAAATTCACTACAAAGTATCTCCTAAATAAGTCATAGAAAATGTAATCCATTTTAATAACTCATCAAAATATGTTAATATATAATATAAAATTAAATCTAAGTTTAATAATTGAGAAGATCATGTTTTTCAAGAATGTCAAAAGGCTCTCTTCTACAATTCATATGAGAAGCTACCAAATTTTTTAAAAACTAAGATAGTATCTATCAGTCCAGTTGAAATTCTGTCTCTTTGAAAAGACCATAGAAGACCAAAGATTAAAATAATTTTCTTGTTTTCTGTACGTGATGCTTTTATGTAAAAATGATGATTTGCATAATTTCTTTTCAGTCTCAATTCAATTTCTGCAGCTATTTTTCAAGCCGACTTCCACATGTCTCCAGTGTACACCATCTGTCTCATCTCTCTTTCTCTCTCTTTTTTAAGTATTACAATTATCTTGTAACAGGAGCTGTCAAATCTTTATTCCCTAAGGATTCTCTCTTTTGATAAATGAAAAAGAACTGTACATATTGTTATGTGTATTTGTATGGATGTGACGAGAGTTAAGGAAAGGTTAGATGTTCAAAGCAGTTAGAGATAAGCTGACATACTAGAGGAAATGTGATCAGGTAAGCAGGCTAGAGTTTTTAAATAAGATCTTTCATTGTTGGAAAATGAGGAAATATTTATTCAAAGGGAGATTGTAAAGCAAAAAAACAAAACAAAACAAAACAAAACCGCAACACACCAAGATTCACAGATTCAGTCTTCCTAAGAGTTCTGTGGTCCAGACTACAAGCAGTAGAGAACATATGGGGGAAAGAAGGATGACCTTACTCACAGGGTTAATTGTTATAAAGCCTATTGGCATTTGCAAATGGTTGATACTTTTACTAGGGAAATCAAGTGCTATGTTTATATAGTAAGTTTATACTCAGCATGAACTTCCAAGAAATCACACATGTTGCCAAAAAGGACCATATTGAAATATTATTCTTCAGAAAAAATTCCTGCCAGAAACATTAAAGACTATTCTTTAAAATTGAAATTCACAAGGAAATGCAATAGATAGATTTTATATAGTACTCAGAATTTACAACCAATATATTTTACAGCATTGCATAAAAATTTTATTTGCAGCTCAAGTTCAATCAATTTGTAAAGTTCCAATTACTGAAATATATAGTAAGGAGTTAAAAAAAAACTACAGTAAAGCTTCAGCCACCATTTAAGATTGGATTATTCTAGAAAATAAAATTTCATTTAGATGAAGATATTGGAATATATTATTTCATAATAAAAAGCAGTGAAAAAAGGAATTTACATAGATGACTTCAGGTCATCTTTATAAATTAGTTCTTTTCCTGCAGAATGTTGAAGATAATGAAGTAGAGACTTGAGTTTTGAGTCCTGGATGTTATCTTTTTGCCTGTGTGTCTTTATGGAAGTTATTTAACCTATTTAAATTCTAGTTTTATTATTTAACCTTGGGATAATGGTACCTATCTGATAGGCTATTGTGAGACTTAAAAGATGATACATTTGAAATGTTTAATGTCTGTATATGACAGTAAGAATTCACTTTTAAATTAGTTATCCATAAACTTTCTCAAAGACATTCAATTTCAGATGTGCAGACGTGAATGCCCAGTTATACTTCCTTTTTTTTTTGTTTTTCTGTCTTAGTCTGGAAGTTCTGTTGAAACCTGTGCACCATGATCCTGCTGGTATTTGAGACACTAGTGGAATAGCTTCCAGTTTCACAGGAACAAGCAAGTCAACACAGTGCAGCAAATTGAAGAGAAAAATCCTTACCAATGGACCAATGGGTAATATTGCAAGAGACAGAGAAAATATAGAAATTCTCCAGGATTCCATTTTACATGGATCCACAATCAACACCCATGATAACAATAGTCAAGAAATAAAAAGATGTGTTGCATTAGGGAAATTTGCTGTCATGGACACCTTCAAAATTCTAATAATAAGCAACGATGCCGGTTGAAGGATAAAGTGCGCCTGATCCAAGCTATAATATTTTCAACTGCTTTCTATGCATCTCAAAGTTGGAAAATGACTAAGGATAACGTAAGAAGAATCAATGCTTTTGAATTGTAGGGCTGATGAAGAGTATTTAATATACCATGGACTGCCAAAAGAGCAAACAAATCTATCTTGACGGAAGTGCTTCTTAGAGGCAAGAATGTTCATCTTATTTGTGTATATTCTTAGGAGGGAACTCTGGTGGCTGAGCAGTAAGAAGCTCACATCAATCCCAAAGGCACATGGTGCAAATCCAAGTTGCCTTGTGGGGAAAAGATGGGCAGTCTCCTCCTGTGTGATTTATTGCCTCTGAAAAACCCACCAGAGTCAGCTATGGGTCAGTTTCAACTTGACAGTATACAACACCACCACAAATTCTGAGGAAGAATTCTTGGAGGAAAAATATCACATTGAGGAATGCGAAGGGTCAAAGAAAGAGATTCTCAAGGTGAATTGACCCTGTGAATACCACAATGAGCTTGAGTATGGAAAAAAAATCGTGAGAAGGGTGCAGGACAGGGCAAGGTCCAGACTGTTGTTCACTGGATCGCTATGAGTTGTAATTGACTTGATAACACCTATCAATGTCAACAACAATTCAGTAAAGTTTAACTAGCATTTATTTTAATGTTAATATTGACGTGATTCTTTACATTGAAATAGTCAACAGTATTTTTCCTTTTAATGACATCTTATTTTATAATTTCAAATACTGTTTATGATCTTTTTTATAAATTCTTTTACTCTTTCATTCATTTCTATAAGTTTCATAAGCAAGATGCCTGCTGGAGGGTCAGCTATAGGTTGGTTCTGAGTCTATAGTATACAAAAACTCTGTGTGTGTGTGTGTGTGTAAATAATCTGAAAGCAGGAGTGACATCCACTTCCTAAATAATATGCCTTCAGAAACTCTACGAACTTTGATAAATGTCAATAATTGTAGAGGGGCTTCAAGTCTTTCATTCATAGGGTCGCTATGAGTTGTGCTTGACTTGAAGGCAATCAATAACAGCAACAACACCACACACACACATACATATATACTTGTTGTTTTTATGTGCCGTCAAGTTGCTTGCGACTCATAGCGACCCTATGTACGAGAGCCCGAAACCCTGCTCTATCCTGTGCCAACCTCACCGTCTCCGACACACTCACTCCCACCACCCAAATCACAGAATTGATCCATCTCATTGAGGGTCTTCCTCTCCTGTGCTGTCCCTCCACTTTCCAAAACATGATGTCCCTCTCCAAGGACCTGTCCCTCCTTGCAATGTGCCCAAAGTATGTCAGACAAAGCTTCAGAATCCTTGACTCCAAGGAGCATTCTGGCTTCACCCTCTCCAGGACAAACATGTTTGTTATCCTAGCAGTCCATGGTATATTCAACACTCTTCTCCAGCACCACAGCTCAAAGGCATCAATTATATCATCCCTATTCACTGTCCAACTCTCTGATGCATAGCACGTAATTGTGAAGAGTATAGCCTGGATCAGTTGCATCTTAGTCTCCAGCCTGAAGTCGTTGCACTTCAGTACCCTTGAGAGGTCCTTCACAGCTGACTTCCCCAATGCAATTTGTCTCCTGATTTCCTGGCTGCTGTTAGCAAGAATGTTGACTGTGGAGTCAAGCAAACGAAAACTGTTAATTATCTCAATCTCTTCACCATCTATACCGATGCTGCCAATTGGCCCAGTGGTGAGAATCTTTGTTTTCTTGATGTTGAGCTTCAATCTATTTTGAAGGCTGCAGTCCTTGACCTTATGCAGCAAGCACTTAAGGTCCTCCTCAGTTTCAGCAAGCAGGGTTGTGTCATCGGCATAATGCAGGTTGTTGATAACTCTTCCACCAATCCTGATGCCACATTCCTCCTCATACAGCCCAGCGTCTCAGATAATCTGTTCTACATACAGATTGAAACGGTATGGAGACAGAATACGTCCATGGCTGACCCACTTCTTGATTTTGAACCATGCAGTGTCTCCTTGTTCTGTTCTGACAACTAACTGCCTCTTGGTCCAAGTATAGGTTTCGCATAAGCACAATCAAATGTTCTGGGATTCCCATTTTTCTCAGAATCAACTTGTTGTGATCCACACAGTCAAAAGCCTTTACATAGTCAATGAAGCACAGATATACATTCTTCTGGTATTCTCTGATTTCTGCCAAGATCCATCTAACATTAACTGTAATATCCCTAGTACTACAACGTCTTCTAAATCCAGCCTGCACATCTGGCACTTCTTTGTTGACATGTTGCTCCAATTATTTTTGAATACTTTTCAGCAGAATCTTGCTTGCATGTGGTATTGTTCGATAATATCCACATTCTGTCGGATCGCTTTTCTTTGGAATGGGAAAAATTTAGATATTTTCCAGTCAGTTAGCCAGGTGGTTTTCCTCCAGATTTCTTGGCTCAACTTGGTGAACACATACAGGGCAGTGTCTGTTGAAATATGTCAATCGGTATTACATCAATTCCTGAGGCCTTGTTTTTTAACTTCTTTTGCCAATTCTGTCAGAGCAGCTTGAACTTCTTTCTTCATCATCACATACATTGTTTCAAAATAAATTCAAGCCTCATGTTGCAATACTGAAAGATGCTACGGGCAAATCTGTGAATGATCCAGGAAGCCTCAAAAGAAGATTAAAGGAATATACAGAGTCACTCTACAAAAAAAAGTTGGGCAAAACGGAAAACTTTCAGGAAGTACCATATGAACAAGAGCCAGGGGTAACAAAGGAAGAAGGTAAAGCTGCATTGAAGATACCTGCAATAAATAAGGCCCCTGGAATAGTTGGGATACAAATTGACTTGTTTCAACTGACAGGTGCAACAATGGCCATGTTCACCAGTCTATGGCAGGGAATTTGGCAGACAGCTGTCTTACCAACTCACTGGAAGAGATCCATATTTGTTCCCATTCCCAGGAAAGATGATTCCACAAAATGTGGAAATTATCAAAAAATATCATTAATGTTACATGCAAGCAAGGTATTTCTGACTATAACACCCTTACTAGAATACACACACACACACACACACACACACACACACACACACATAGATATTTCCAGGTGGTTTAATTCCAGAAGAAAACCCCTGAACACTTTAGATTTCTAAATTAAGACTTAACTCAATTGTTGTTGTTGTGTGCCGTTGAGTCACATGAGACTCATAGAGAACCTATGCACAATAGCCCTGAAACCTGCTCTGTCCTGTGCCAACTTTATTGTCTCTGACTCACCTAACATCACTAACTCGGTCATTGTATCAATCCATCTCATCGATGGTCTCCCTCTTTTTCTCCATCCCTCCACTCTTCCAAGCACGATGTTCCTCTCCATGGACCAGCCCCTCCTTGCAACACACCCATAGTATGTCAGATGAAGCCATAGAATCCTTAGCTCCAAGGAGCAGGTTGGTTTCACTCTCTTAGGACTGACCTGTTTGTTCTCCTGGCAGTCCATGATATATTTAAAACTCTTCTCCAGCACCACAGTTCAGAGACAAAACTCTTTCTATTACCTCTAGCCATTTTCCAGCTCTCTGACACAAGGCAAGCAATTGTGAAGACTATGGCCTGAATCAAGCACACCTTAGTTTCCATACTGACATCATTGCTCTTCAGTACTCTGGAGAGATCCCTGACAGCAGATTTTCCCAATGCAATTTGTCTCTTGATTTCCTGGCTGCTGGTACCAAGAGTGTTGACTGTGGAGCCAAGTAAACTGAAACTGTTAACAATCTCAGTCTCTTCACTGTCTATCATGATACTCCCAATTGGCCCAATGGTGAGAATCTTGGTTTTCTTGATGTTGGGCTTCAATCGGTGTTGAAGGCTACAGTCCTTGATCTTCTGCAGCAAGTGCTTCAGGTCCTCTTCAGTTTCAACAAGAAGGGTTGTGTCATCTGTATAACGCAGATTGTTGATGAGTCTAACTCCGATCCTAATGCCACACTTCTGTGAATGGAGCCCAGCCTCCTGGATGATCTATTCTGCATATAGATTGAGAAGGGCAGCTCAGGAAGAAAAAGCAAAGTATTATAATGAAATATGCAAAGAGCTAGAGTTAGAAAATTGAAAGGGCCGAACTCATTCAGTATTTCCTTTTTTTAAAAATTTTAATGAAAGTTTACAGAGTCTTTGAATTTCCATTCATACATTGTTTCACACTTTCCTCCTACCCACTCCTCCTCTCAGTTGCTCTTCTCCTTGAAGAGAAAAAAAAATTCTTTCATTGTTATACCATCCTCCCCCCACTCCACCCCCAAGTCCACTTTAGTATGAAGCTCTTATTCTGTATTTGTCATGAAAATAATACCTAATCATATATTTCTATTAAACAGTTCGCCTGCTCATCTGTCTCAATGCAGTATACATTATTTATCCTCTCTTCTTATGTTCCCCCCAACCCCCATGTCAGTCCTGTTTACAACAGTGAACAGTGGCATTATGTACCATTTACCCTTTTGTGACTGAGATATTTCACTGAGCATAATGTCCTCTAGAGTCATTCATTTTTTATACTATTTCATGAGTTCCTTGTTTTTTTAAGGCAGCATAGTATTCCATTGTGTGACTATACAGAAGTTTCTCTATCCATTTGTTTGTTGATGGCCACATGGGTTGTTTCCAACTCTGTGCTGTTAAGAACAAAGCAACAGTAAACATGAATGTGCATATATCTGCATGGGTGGGAGTCCTGGTTTCCTTAGGGTAAATTCCCAGTAGTGGAATTGCTGGGTCAAACGGTATTTCTATTTCCAAATTTTGGGGAAAGCATCATACTGCCTTCCATTGTGGTTGCACCATATTACACTCTCACCAACAGTGAATAAGGGTTCCAGTTTCTCCACAGCCTCGCCTCCATCTGTTGTTTGCTGCTTTGTTGAATTTTGTTATTGTTACTGGGGTGAGATAATATCTCATAGTTGTTTTGGTTTGCATCTCCCTTAGAGGTAGGGATTTTGAGCACTTCTTCATGTGTTTATGTGCCATCTGAATGTCTTATTTGGTGAAATATCTGTTCATATCCTGTGCCCATTTTGCAATTGTGTTGTTTACCTTTATCTTACTGTGGTGCACAAATAGTCTATAAATTCTAGACATAAGTCTGTTATCTGACGTGTCAATACCAAATACTTTTTCCCAGTGTGTGGCTTCCCCTTTTACCCTGTTGGAGAAGTTTTTGGATGTGCATAGGAATTTGATTCTTAGAAGGTCTCATTCATCTATTTTATTCTTTCCTGGTTCTAGGTTTTTCATGATGCTTGAAAGACTGTTTATGTTGTGGATTAGGGTTTCTAGAGTTCTTCCAAGCTTTTCTAATGAAGTTTATAGTCCTTGATTTTAGTCCTAGATCCTTGATCCACTTTGAGTTGGGTTTTTGTGTATAGTGTGAGGTGTGAATCTTGCTTGAGTTTTTTACAGGTAGTTTTCCAATTTTGCCAATACCATTTGTTAAAAAGGCTGTCATTTCCCCACTTAACTGATTTCATATCCTTGTCAAAAATCAGTTGACCATATGTAGATGGGCTGATTACTGGGTTCTCAATTCTATTCCATTGATCTTTGTGTCTGTCATTGTACCAGTACCATGCTGTCTTGACCACCACGGCAGTATAGTAGGATTTGAAATTGGGGAGTGAGATGCCTCCTACCTTGTTTCTCTTTTTCAGGAGTGCTTTGCTTATTCAGGGCCTCTTTCCACTAAAAAAAAAAATGGAGAACTAGAGGCAGGCAGAAGGCATGGTGCCTAGAGGCGGACAGAGGGTGCAGCACCTAGAGTCAGCTGCCCAGACCGGGCCAGGGCACACACAATCTCTCTCCCATTGAGCACATGTAGGGACCTTACTCAAATTCCTGCTCTTAGGCCTCTTTCCCTCAGAGGGCCACGCCAGGTTGTTTCAACAAACAGACACTGTCTTTATCTGCTCACTAAGTTGTGCCAAGAAATCTGGAGGACAAATATATATACTTTTTTTTTCTATTTCAAAGAAAGGTGACCCAACAGAGTGCTAAAATTATTGAGCAATATCATTAATATCACATGCAACCAAGTTCTGCTAAAAATTATCCAAAAATGACTGGATCAGCAAGTCAACAGAAAACTGCCAGATGTGCAGACTGGGTTAAAAGAGGCCATGGTACCAGGGATATTATGACTAATGTTAGATGGATCTTGGCTGAAAGCAGAGAATACCAGAGGAATTTCTATCTGTGTTTCATTGACTATGCAAAGGCATTTGACTGTATGGATCACAACAAACTGTGGCTGACTCTGAGAAGAACGGGGATCCCAGAACATTTGATTGTATTTATGTAAAACCTATTCTTGGACCAGGAGACAGTTGTCAGAATAGAGCAAGGAGACACTGCATGGTTCAAAATTGGGAAAGGTGTACGCCAGGGATGTATTCTGTCTCCATACAATACCAATAAAGTATGGTAATATTCATTCTATATCTTCAAGTCCCTTTTCTTGGCCACCATTCTTATTTGCTTTTATTATTTTGTTAGATGACTCGTGACATGTAATCTGACCTTTATATTGTGTGTCTCTGGTTATAGGTGTGATAATTACTTTTAATTTGCTGTATTTTTATACAAATAATGTTATAATGTTCTCCAGAGTCAACCATTTTGAATAATATTGCATGAGTTCCTTGTTTTTTAATGCAGCATAGTATTCCATTGTGCGAATATACCACA
>NW_006400121.1:316832-326433 GCF_000299155.1 Elephantulus edwardii
TATGAAAATTAATAAAATATAATTATAGAAAAAAAAACAAACAAAAAAAACCCCAAATAATGTTATAGGCACCCATATGTTTATTGTGGCTTTGTTCACAATAGCAAAGAGTTGGAAACAAACCAAGTATCTATCAACAAATGAATGGATAGAGGAGCTTTGGTTTATTCACACAATGGAATACTATGCTGCATTGAAAAACAAAGAACTCATGAAATACTGTACAAAATGGATGACCTTGGAGGGCATTATGCTGAGGGAAATCTCAGTCACGAAAAGACAAATACTGCATAATGTCACTGTTATAAAAGAGAACTGATATAGGGGTTTGGGGGAGACTGGGAAAGAGGGGATAAATAATGTACACTGCATTTAAAGAGATGAAGGAGAGAACTGTTAAAAGGGATATATGATTAGTTATTATTATCATGACAGGAGTCCATAATGAAGGCAGCATGGTGGAGTGGACTTGGTGCGAGGGATTGTATAGCAATGAAAGAATTTTTCTTTTATTTTTCAAAGAGAAGAGTGAATTGGGGGGGGGCGGCGAGGCAGGGAGAAAACTGCAACGATGAATGGAAATCCCAAATCTCTGCAAACTTTCATTAAAATTAATTTTTATAAAAAGAATTATGTGGGGGTTGGGCAAAACTAAGAAAAGAGGATAAATAATCTACATGGCACTGAAACAGAGGAGGGAGAGAAATAAATGTTTATATTACACCTTTGTTTACTTGTGCGTTTTTGGAAAGTCATGCAACTCACTAGCTTATTAGTTGCCCGGGGACATTATGCACAGTATATGTGCAAAAATAGAGTAATTATCATTTCCGTTTTTTCTCCTTTGAGTTTATTGGACTCTTCCCTATACATCCAACAATCCTTTGCATATCAAATATATTAAAACCTTTTCATATATTGGCATTGTGTTGTTTCTCCAAGTGTGTAGTTTTTCCACTTTATAATGTTTTAAAATTTTGAAACAATTTCAAATTCACAGAAAGATTGTACAACAAATTTTCAATTTCTTCAGCGAGGTTAGAATAAATTGCCAACATGATATCCCTTACCCTCAAATATGTATTTACAACAAACATGGACTTTCTTCTGCATAATCACAGTACAACCATCAAAATAGAGAAATTAACATTCATATATTACCACCATTGAGTTTTATCAATTGTCTTAATATCCTTTGTTGAAAAAAATGAACTCATAATCACACATTGCATTTAGCTGTCATGTCTCTTTTGTCGTGGAAATCATAACTCATTCTTCAGTCCTTTTGTAGATGATAGGCCAGATATTCTGTAGAATTTTGATGTGATAATATTTCCTCATAATTCAATTCAGGTTATGCCCCATTGGCAGAAATACCACAGAATCGATGCTGTATTCCTCTCAAAGCTTTAAATTTAGATTCAATGTTATCCACTTTGATCTTTTTCTTAAGAGATGATGTCTTTCAGTCTTCTTGGCTATAAAGCTGTGTTTCCTTCTATAATTGAAAACTATTTTGGAGGGAGGTACTTTGATAGTAAGCAAATGTCCTGTCACTCACCCAATTTTCCATTTATTCATAAATTTACACATATTGTTCATACTTTTAAGTTCCATTCAAAGGGTTGCATGCGTTACAATCATTATTTATTTTGGTGCTTACTTTGTCCTAGACTCATTCAGTGAGTGTTTCTTCTAGCTGACAGATGTGTCCTTTTTCTATGTCCCTAAATTTGCTGAGCACATCCCTGCATTTAGTACTGTGAGATATTAAAAGTCCTATTGGACTTTGTCTGCCTCAGTCCTGTAATTTTTCATGTATCCAAGGAGTCCTGGTTCTTTTTTTAGTGGAGCATGGTTTTCAGACACAAAGTACTTATTGCTTTGAGGGGACATCATGCTTGGAAAGGTGGAAGGTCATTGAAGGAAAGGAAGAAGACCCTCAACAAGATGAATTGACACAGTAACACTAACAATAGGCTTTAGTGTGGCAGAAATGATGAAGATGGTACATACGGACAGGGCAGGACTCAGATCCATTGCTCATTGGGTTGCTATTAGTCATAGTTGACTTGACAGCACCTATAACAACAACCACATGTCCTTTCATTGGACAGAGTAGGGAAACACATACACATCAACACAAACACAGAGTTACAGCAGTCTACTTCTCTAATTGGAGCCTCTGACTGAGCTCCTTACTGTTTGGATCAAATTGTCCTGCATTCCTCCAGCAGTTACACTTCGCTGGCAGTCACATGCTCTAACTATGTGCTCAGTCCACCTAGCTGCTGCAAGACTATCCCTACGGGACACGTCTTAAACAACAGCAATTTCATGACTTGTGAGAGAGAGGCTCTGTGTTCTCTGTCCCATGGGTCAACAGGTATCAGCGGGAAAATTCTCAGTTCCTTGTCCAGGCTTCTCTGAACTCCAGTTTCCTTAGTATAAAAGGTTAGTTTTCTCCTACCATTAAAGTAGAAGCTTCAGTGCACCTGATAACTCACAAGCCAGTCCTTAAAGGCCAGGCAAACAAGCAGATTTGCCCTCTTGGAGGCAATTGTGATAGTTACATGTTACCAGATAAAATGTGTCAACATGGGACATACTTAGTCTAAAAAAGTATTCATTGTTTATCTGAAATTCAAATTTAACTGGAACACACAAACACACATACACTTACTAAATCTGGCAATCCTGGTCAGCTGTCTACTTTCTCTTATCTCTCCTTTTTCCCATTGATCTTATGGGCCAAGCTCTTGCCAGTAACCCAGGAAGCCTGACCCTGATTCTCTCAGGCCCTAGTCTCTCTCTGGCACAGATAATGACAAAAAAAAATCCAGTTCAGGATCTGTGCCTGTTGGATCCTCAAGACAGCCAGGGCCCTGAATAACCTCCTTGTCCACTGCCAGAGCACTACTTGAGTTCTCCATTACATGTACATAGAAGAGAAGAAAAAAATCACTGAAGTGCATATTTAAATCACTCACTCTTAGCATATGCAAGGTAATAATCTTATCTGTGGCTAGGCATTACGCCTGTTAAGGAGAAATTCAGGAAGATATTCAGACCTTGTGAGAACTCAGAAAGCTTGTATTACAGGTATTTTCTGAAAAAGTCATGTTTCCTTAGGCCACTGTGTTCCATCATACCAAGAAAGAAGATTTGGCTCTGAGAAAGAATGCCAGTCTACAGAGTACAAGGAAGGGAAGTTTGAGAGTATCTGCTGTGCAACTGTCCTGGAGAGTAGTCAGGGTCAGCTGGAAGAAAAATCAGAACTACTGAGGAGAGGGCTCCATAGATTAGACAGCACATGAGTCAGTGCAAACAGGATGTGATCAAAGACATCCAAATCTTTCCAATTTGTTTTTTATTTGAGATGTGATCAAATCACTCAGGACTGTTCACTTTAGAGGTGTGAATCAAAATTGGTTTTATTCAGATTCACATCACCAGGGCCAAGTAGAATTCAGACTATAAAGAATGAGGAAATAAAAACCAATAAATACAGTTTTGGCTCAGGAAGAACAACTGTGTGTGTGTGTGTGTGTGTGTGTGTGTGTGTGTGTGTGTGTGTGTGTGTTATATTCTGTCTCTGCTGTATAAGTACAATTGGCTCCAAATTCTGTATAAATTGCTAGATCTTTCTTCCAAAGTTCCTCTCAATGGAATCAAACCTCCAATCTTCTGGTTCATAGCCAAGTGCTTTAACCATTTGCAGGGAGTCTATTGTAACTTGATACAAAAATAAACAACAAACAAATCCATTACTCTTAAGCCACTTTAGACTCGTGATGACCCTCTATCGGGGTACTGAGGTTATTAATCTTTATGGAAGGAAACTGTCCAGATTTCTGAGAAGCAGCTAGTGGATTTGAACTGCCAACCTTTTCATTAGCAGCCTAACATTGATACCAGGCCATTTACTATAATTTGGTGTCAACTGCAACATCAGCCTTTGATATGTTGACATCTACTTAAAGACTGTGTAAATGAGGATAAATTGAACAGTAAAATGATATATTTGGAGTCATTCCACACAAGCCACTTGTGATATTGTTCAAGGGGGTGTATGTGTAAATTTCACTGCAAAAAAATATGACAAGGTCAAACTAGATAAAAAGTAATAGTAAACAGTTACTAGAAACAAATTCCTACCAGGAGGACGTGAGTATGCTTGCTTATGGGAGCACTCTCAGAAGGCCCTGAATTTCTATGAGCACAAGAAGTTCACCCTGGTAATAGGATTGTCACTGTGCCCTCATCTTGGCTCTTAGCATCTTATTTCTTTCTGGTTTTCAGTTGTGCTCTTGGCATAACTCAAATTGGGAGAACATTTATCAACCCTGTTCATGTTTCCAGAGAGGATGGGATTTGCTGTTCCCTGCCATGAAAGGGGAGTGCAGAGTAAGGACACCTGCTCTCCTCCTCGTGGGGAAAGGGACAGCTAACATGATGGACAGGTGCCTAACATTCCCGGGCCATGCTTTAGGAGAAGATGGGATTTGGGGCCTCAGGTCACAGAGGACCCAGCCTGTGGTTCTCTTGGGTTTGTGAGCCATCAGGCAGCCTGTGACCTCCCTTTCACTTCCTAATTCCATATGTAAAGTACTCCTTTTATCCTCCTTCTTGGCTAACTAGCAATTGCTAGTGTAAGGAATTCTTAAGTTTTCTGTAATTGCTGTTTAAGTGGATTGCTGTTGCAGTGGAATTGCCCCTGGACTCACGGAGACCACTGTGGATAACAGGACAAACGATGCTGGGTTTTGTGTGAATTCAATCAGTGGGTGAGAAGCTGACTCGTCACTATGGAGTCAGACATACCTAGATCTGAATTTTAGCTCTGCCACTTATTATTGTATGACTTGGGCAAATGATCAGTGTTCTCGAGGGTCCATTTTCTGACCTATATTACATATGGAATCTCATATATGTTGTCCAGTTTATGTGAAGAACATCTCATCCACAGAATCCTAACTCTAATTACATGGAATGACAGGTTACAGTAGAGCAAGGTTAAGAAGAGCAAAGAAGAGGCTTCCAAGTGGATGATATATATAGGTGTTTTCTCTTTCAGCTGCCATGCTGCTGAATCTACAGTGAATCTCCCTCTCTGAGCATTCTGTGCCACTCCCAAGCAGCTCTAGAAATTGTCTGCTCGATATTAGCTGCCACTGAATCAATTCTGACTCTTCATGACACCATATGTATGTATCATCAGAATACAGCTATGCTCTGTAGAGTTTCCAGTGGCTGATTTTTCAGAAGTAGATCACTAGGTCTTTCAAGGCTTCTCCGCATGGACCCTTATCTGATCTAGTCTTGTGGTTAACAGTGAGTGCATTAACTATCTGTACCACCTAGGGGTTCCATCTGCTCTACACTGGACACATTTACATCAATTCTCTAGTCTTATCAGAGATCAATCCAAGGACATTGTGGGATCACTGGAAACATTCTGTGACTATGTGTTATCTAGAGTCTTTGGGATAAGTGATCACCTGTTAGAAAAATGCTTATAAATTAAGACCACCCATACCACGTCTAAAAAGACCTATTCCTGTTGATTTGAACCGGTTTCACGTGTTCTTTGGATTATGTGCCAAGAAAGACTCCAGTTTAGGATGGAGATGAGGGCATTATTAGGCAAGACCCCAGAATCATCTCAGAGCAGGTATCAGAGAAATCCCAATCATTAGGTTGGCCCAACAGGTCATCCAGACTTTTAACAGACTTAAAAGCATACAATCAGCATGAATATTTCAAACTTGGTAAATGTGCCAGCATAAAAGCAAACTGTAAGTCTCTTTTGTAAGTCAAAGCACGATTAACAGGTATGTCTTAATGTAAGGGAGCAGAAAGAATTTATATAAATACAATCTGATATAGCCATGAAAAACATAGACCTGTGATGCATTAGAGTATCTCTGAGCCTAATGCTGTGTAATTCTATGCTCACTGAGACAATGCTGCCTTGGAATTCCATTCATGGGTGATTAGAGGTTTAAAGGAGCTACTCTATCTCTGTTGTTGAGCAAAGTGAGGTCACTATGAGCTGTCAGCACCAAAATAGAAGAGCTCAAATACAAGGACTACGGAGGTTCAGCGTCAGGAAGAGTGTGGACACGAGGCCAAAACCTTGTCATGAAGAAAGAGTGTGTTGGTGATAGACTGGGGTCAGGAACCCAATACATTTTATAACTGACTTAGTCTAGCAGCCACATCTATGCTGTGTGGCTACCCACCAGACAGTTCACTCTTAAGAGCTTCCCATGTCCATGGTAGAAACTATTAGGGCCTATTTTGCAAAGTTTTCTGGATCAGATTTATTTATTCCTTTATGATCAACACCTCAGGGTCTTGGTAATATTTAAGTACTAGAGTGAGTTAAAAGCTATTTCCTGAGAAAAATTTGTATTTGTGTGGCCTCTGTGTGAATGTAGGGCATTCTTTCATGTTGGCAAAAACACAGGGCTAATCTCTACACTTTTCAGCCTGGAGTATTATGTTCATGATCTGTGATCCCCAAAAGAAATTGAACTGAATCAGAAAAAGAAAACACCAGGACTATGTGTAACCATCACTAAACAGCAAATAATTAAACTGTTTGTCACTTAACTCTGAGACAGTTCCCTCAGAGGAGCAATATTTGGGGCATTTCACTGGAATGAAGTATCTATACTGCAGACATTGCAGTTACTCTTCAGTTCTTCCTTGATTCATGCTAGCCTGTTAATATTGTTTCGTGGACTCTTTGAACTGAGTACTTAGTTCTAGAAGCATTTTGGCATGAGCTTACATTTTTAATACTTAGCATTTATGTTTTATTGCTGATGGCTATAAGCAATGCTTTAAGAAATCTGTTTGCACTATTCTATTCCCTCCCTCCAAAGAAATCTACTGAGGATGTGACTCTCTTCAATGACATCTAATCCTATAAGCATTTAACTTATGTAAAGAAATAATAGGTGCTGGGGAAGTGGCTGGAGGGAGAAAAAGCATTTAAATTATTTAAGTTAAACTATTGTTATTTTGCATATGTTCTATACATGAGTTACATTTCACTTTGTGGACAATACATGAGATTTTGCAATCCTAAATTTTACTAAATGTAATTAAAAAAAAATTTTGGTCTAATCTGCAGCCTAATTTCTGTGGAAGATAAATTAGACCAAAAGCCATTACTTGGGGTAACCTCTGCAGTTTTGGGTGACCCCTGATTCTGTAGACCAAGATTCACATAAAAACCCACCATGCTGAAAGATACAATACCCTGCTCTGGCCAAATTTTCTGCTCTTCCTGCTTATATATCAGGCAACTCTCTGAACAGTCTATAACCCACTTCTTAGATCTGCACTCTGCCCCATTGTTAGTGCAGCTGCTTGCTCAGCTCACCACCTTTGACTTCTCCTCCCAGCTTCTCTGTCACTTGACCATCAGTTTCTCAGAAGCAGAACTCTGTCTCCTTCTAACAGAGTCTCTGGCACAGGAAATGGCAAATAAATATTTATCAAACAGAACTTATCTGCTTGGGGTTTTATCTTTGCTCCCACCACTGCATTCCTGAGAATGGAGCTGCTGGTAACAACCTCCCATTCAGCAAACAGCTCCTTCTGCACACAGCCTTGCAAGCAATCCTGGGAGAAACCCCGAAGTCTCTTATGTATGATTCTCTGTATATCATTTTTTGTATCTGTTTCTTCAGTATTGCCTTTTTAGTATCTCTTGTTGTTGTTGTTAAGTGCCGTCGAGTTGCAGGCGACTCTTACTGACCCTATGAAGGAGAGTCCTCAACACTTTTTGTTGTTAGGTGCCATCAAATTGACTGTAACTTTTGCATCTTAACAGCAAAAAAAACCCAAAATTTCTCATCGCCAGACGGATAGGCAACATTTTGACAGATGGAGAAAAGATTAATACTGTCAATGACTTCATCTTACTTAGATCCATGATCAATACACTTGATACCAACAGCTAAGAGACCACGAGATATATTGCACTGAGAAAGTTTGCGGTCAGGGACCTCTCCAAAATACTGAGGAGTAAAGATGTTACTTTGAGAACTAAGGCGTGCTGGATTTGAACCATGCTCTTTTCAATCACTTGCTATGCATCAGAGAGCCAGGAATAATAATAGAAATGACAGGAAAAAAAAATTGATGCCTTTGAATTGTGTTGGGGGAGACACTGAATATTCCATGGGTTACGAAAGGACAAACAGATATCTCTTGAAGAAGGTGAAGACAGTGATCCTTGGAGGCAAGGATGGCATAGCTTTGTCCTGCATAGTTTGGGACTGTCGCTAGGAGAGGCTATTCCTTGGAGAAGGACATCATGCTTGGAAAGGTGGAGGGATGGCAAAGAAAAGGAAGATTCTCAACCAGATGAATTGACATAATAACTACAACACTTGACTTGAATGTGCCAGACACTGTAAAGTTAGTACAGGATAGGACAAGGCTCTGAAATGTTGTTCATAGGGTCACTATGAGTCCCTACATGACTCGATGGCACCTAACAACAAAAACGTGGCTCTAGACTGACGGAAAACTTACCTTATTCTATGCCATTCTCAAGCTCAATCCCATCATTGCCGACATTATTACATCTTGTGTTAGGCAAACCTTTTAGTTTTCATTTCTCCCAAAGATGAAAGCTATATAAATTATCAAAACTTTTTCTTTTTAACAAGTTGCCAGAAAGTTAAAAATAAATTCACACTATGTTTAGAGCCATTTTGATTAGCCCTGGTATCATAGTGGTGAAGCAGGTTGACTGCTAGCTGAAAGGTCAGGCTTCAAACCAACCAAACCAACCTGACACTATAAGTGAGAAAGGTATGATGGTGTGCCCCACTGCTGCCAAGTCAGTTCCAACCCATAGTGGCCTTTCTCCCATTTCCAAACTTTATGGGAGATGACTGCCATTTTCCTCCAACTGGTGGAGTCAAATTGCTGGCTTTTCTTTAGCAGCCCCATTCACAATACACTACACCATCAAGACTTCCCTTGTAAAGATTATTGCTGTTGTTAGGTGCCATTGAGTCAAGTATGACTCATAGTGACCCTCTTAACAACACATTGACCCCTGTCCTATCCTGTGCCATGCTCACAATCTCTGACACAGTCTAGCCCATTGCTGCAGTCACTGTGTCAATCCACCTGGTTGAGGGTCTTCCTCTCCTTTGCCGTCTCTCCACTTTTCTAAGAATGATGTCCTTTTCTAAGGGATGCTGTTTGTTGTTGTTATGTGCCATCGAGTTGCTTGCGACTCATAGCAACCCTATGCACAAGAGCCCTAAACACTGTTCTATCCTGTGCCAACCTAGCCATCTCAAACCCACTCATTCCCACCACTCCACTCGCAGAATCAATCCATCTCATTGAATGTCTTCCTCTCCTGTGCCACTCCTCCACTCTCCCAAACATGATGTCCTTCTCCAAGGACCAGTCCCTCCTTGCAACATGTCCAAAGTATGTCAGATGAAGCTTCAGAATCCTTGACGCCAAGGAGCATTCTGGCTTCACCCTCTCCAGGACAAACCTGTTTGTTCTCCTAGCAGTCCATGGTATATTCAACACTCTTCTCCAGCACCACAGC
>NW_006400121.1:330968-332134 GCF_000299155.1 Elephantulus edwardii
CTTGGTGATGGTGAATTATTTTTTTCATGTACTGTTGGATTCTTTTGGCCAGAATTTTATTCAGGATTTTTGCATCTATATTGATGAGAGATATTGGCCTGCATTTTTCTATTTTTGTAGTGTCTTTACCTAACTTTAGTATCAAGGATATATTTATTTCATAAAATGAGTATGAGGAGAATTCTATGTTTTTCTAGTTTCTAAAATACTTTATGTAGAACTGGTGATGATTCTTCTCTGAATGTTTGATAAAATTCATGTGTAAAACCATCTGGTCCAGAGGTGTTTTTTAGTTGGAAGTTGTTTTATTACCTGTTCAATTTCTTCTTTTATAATGGACCTGTTCAGATGTTCTGTTTCAGATTGTGTCTGATTAGGTAGGTTATGAGTTTCTAAGTATTTGTTAATTTCTTCTAGGTTTTCATATTTGTTTGAATATGTTGTTGTTGTTATGTGTCATAGAGTCACCTGCGACTCATCACAACCCTATTTATAAAATCCCTATACTCTGCTCTATCCTTTGCCAATCTTATTGTCTCTGAAACCCCTATTCCCATTACCCCAGTGACAGAATCAATCCATCTCATTGAGCATCTTCCTCTAACGTACTACCCCTCCACCCTCCCAAGCATGACATCCCTCTCTAAGGACTGATCTGCCTTGCAACATGTACAAAGTATGTCAGACGACTTCAGAATCTTTGCCTCCAAGGAGCAGCCTGGCTTTACCCTCTCCAGGATGAACTTGTTTGTTCTCCTAGCAGTCCATGGTATATTTAATACTTTTCTCCAGCATCACAGCTCAAAGGCATCAACTCTCCTTCTATCATCTGTAGTCATTGTCCAGCTTTCTGATGTATAGCAAGTAACTGCAAAAACCATGGCCTATATCAGGCATACCTTAGTCTCCAGACTGACATTGTTGCTCTTTAGTACTTTAGATTGGCCATCCACTTTCAAAATAAAAGGCCTTTGAAAACCCTATGTACAACAGAGCACACTTAGATTAGCAAATATGACAACTGACATTGAGCCCTCAGGTATGGAAACATAAGAGAAGGAACAGCTATAAGCAGACACTAGTGATTGGAAATGTAAGAACCATGAATGTAGGAAAATTGGATATTGTTAAGAAGGAAATGAAACATATAAATATTGACATACTAG
>NW_006400121.1:332744-335402 GCF_000299155.1 Elephantulus edwardii
GTTTCTTTTGTGACAATACCCCTTTCATCTCTTATTTAAATATTTGCATCTTTTTTTTTTCCCTTTGATAGTTTTGCTAGTGGTTTGTCAATTTTGTTGACCTTTTAGAAGAACCAACTTCTGGTTTTGATGGTTTCAATTGTTTTTCTGTTTTCAATTTCATTTCTTTCTGCCTAATAATTAGAATTTCAGATTTTTTTAGAGGGTGTCAGGTTTTCTTGCTGTTCTTTTTCAATTTGTTGGAGATGTTGGGTTTGAGAGTCAATTAACATATTATCTTGCCTTTCACTGTGTTTGCTTATTCCTACAAATTTAGCTTTAATTACTGCTTTGGCTATTTCCGAGAGGTTTTGGTAAGTTGTGTTTTCATTGTCATTTGTTTCAAGAAACTTTTAAATTTCACTTTTTTGTTTCTCCTATAACCCACTCATGTGTTGTTCGGCTTCCAATATCACTACTCCTGCTTTTATCCGGTTGACATTTGCTTGGTATATTTTCTTCCACTCTTTTATTTTTAGTCTTTCTTTATCTTCATTTTTCAGATGTATCTCTTATAGATAGCATATTGAGGGGTTTAGTTTTTATCTAATCTGCATTTTTTTTTTCTCTTCAGTGGTGCATTTAAGCCGCACACTTTTAGTGTAACTATTGAGAGGCTAGGTTTTGTTGCTATCATTTTGTTGAGTTCTTTTTTGGTGATGTTGCTTATTACTTTTGGCCTTCCTTCTTTCTGTGGCATCTCTGTAAGAAGGACATCTCTCAGTGTTTCCTGCAACACTGATCTTATTTTTATAAACTCCCTTAGGTTCTCCTTTTTGGAGAGTATTTTGATCTCTCCTTCATATTTGATGGACAGTTTTTCTGGGGAGAATATTTTGATCTCTCCTTCATATTTGATGGACAGTTTTTCTGGGTACAATACTATTGTTGACAGTTATAATCTTTGAGTGTTCCATATATGTCATTCCACTGTCTTCTTGCTCACATTGTTTCTGCTGAGAAATCGGCACTTAATCTTATATGCTCTCCCTTTTAGGTTACTCTTTGTTTCTCCCTAGCTGCTTTCTTATCTATTCTTATCTTTAGTTCTGGAAAATTTGACTATGAAATGAATGGCTTGGTATTTTTGTTTTGCGGTCTATTTTATATGGTACTTGCTCAGCTTCTTGAATATATATTCTCTCATTCTTGATCATGCTTGCCTGGCAAATTTTCTTCTAGTAATTCTTCCACAATTTTCTCAATTTTTACCTTTACCTGCTTCTTGTTCTGGGATTTTGATTATGCACATGTTATTCCTCTTGATGGTGCCCTTTGTTCTTCCTTTTTAATTCTGCTTTTTGTTCTTGAAGATCAATGGTGACAATTCTATCTTGTATTTCACTGTTTCTGTGTTCCATCTCTTCAACTCTGTTCATGTGTCCCTCCAATATATTGACAGCATCAGAAACATTGGTCTTCATAGTCTGAATTGTGATTACTTGTTTTTCCAGACCCTCTAATGCCTCATTTGTTTTATCTGCATTGCCTTGAATTTTTTTTTTTTAATTCCTCTTGGTTTTTCTTGCAGGATCCTGTAATTCTTTGAGTTTGTCTTTTACCTATTGAAAATATTCAACCATTGTTCTTTTGAATTCTGTGGTAGAATCAGACTTTCTGACTTCAGGAAATTAATTGATACTGTGTCACTTTTGGAGGGGGAACATCTTTTTTTTGGATTTGTGTAGGATGTAAGGTAGTCTGCTTCTTCCATGATATTGCTGTGGTAGAGTTTTTCATGCCTGAGGCCTTAGCAGGCTCTTGGTCTGAAAACTTTGGCTCAGGAAGTCACTGCTCCAGAGGAGGGCATACCATCAGACCATCTACCTTGCCTGAGTTTCTCTCTGAACTTTGGACTCAAGGAAAGACTTGTTTCAGTTGAGGAGAGATATGGCCTGTGAGTTAGCATCCTTCTCTGTGAGGCAACTACTGCAGCTAGACTAGGCAGGTCCACGGTTCCCAGGGCTAAAGAAATTTCAAGCTCTGGGAAGAGAGAGGAAATGGAATCCCCTGTGATATTTCTTTCCCTGTCACAGTTCAGAGGGGCAGCAGCAGGCCACCCTCCAAGTGGTGACGTGTCCAGGTGGCAGGGCCAGGTCCTCCAGGTAGCAGAGCTGGGCTTCCCAGCTGTAGGTGAGAGTATTCCAGTGGTGGGGATGTGGGGGTAGGTCCTCTAGGTGGTGAATTCGAGGCATCCAGATGGCCAGCAGGAGCATCCTGGCAAAGGATTTGGGGGGTCCAGGTGGTGGGACAGAGCCACCAAGTGGAGGAGCCTAGGCTTCCAGGCAAAGGGGACAAGACCTCCAGGCAGAATGGAGCCTCAACCTAGCACTTCAGGCAGGAACATAGCTCAGGCCACACTAAGAACTTTTAAAGACAGATGCCTAGTTAATCTACTGGAAAAGATCTATGGATGTTGCTGATACAGCCATAGGCTAGAATTTTGAAGCTCTGTCTCACCTACTTTGGGCACGTGGTCAGGAGTGATCAGTCCTTGGAGAAGGACATCATGCTTTGAAAGGTAGAGGGACAATACAGGAGAGGAAAACCTTGGATGAAATGAATTGATACAGTTCTGGGACAATTTGAGTAGGCATGCTGAAGTCAGTGAGTCTGGCT
>NW_006400121.1:336778-340665 GCF_000299155.1 Elephantulus edwardii
TTTTGTTTTGGAAGCAGTTCTTCTGTCATCTTTATTAACTGTTAAGCTCTCAGATGCATCATAACAAGTGACTGAAAAGACAATGGTCTGAATGTGGTGCACCTTAGTCCTCAAACTGCCATCCTTGTTCCTTTGTAATTTAGAGAGATCCCTGACTACAGGCTTTCCCAGTGCAGTATGTCTCCTGACCGTTAGTATCAAGTGTATTGATTGTAGATCCAGGTAAGATCCATCACCTTCACCCGCGACATCATCTTGCTGTGCGAGCCTCAGCTTGAAGGCTTCAGCACCTACCCAGTGCCCATGCTGTCACGTTGCCACTGGCCTTACCCCATGATTTTTCATGTGCCAGATTTGCCAGAGGAAGACAGTCCAGGAGCAGAAGTTCTGGGCCAAGGACCTTCCTCCCAAACCACCAGCGATAGAAGCTATGAATATTACAGCCTTGGAAACCCTGTAAAGCTTTTCTACTCTGTCCTGTAGGCTTGTTGTAAGTTGGAACTGAATTCAATAGCAAACCAGAATGACAAAGGCCTCTTAAAGCTACCATTTGTGCATGCTTTTTCTATGCTTCTGATTTTTCCGTTTGAGGCATTTGTTACAATTTTTTCAGCATGTGTTTAGTGAATTATGTACATCAGAATCGCTTCAGGTTTTGCTTAAGATGCTGATTTCTGAGTCCCACCTATGGATCAGAACCTCTACAATGCAAGTCAGGAATTTACAGCCTGCTGACACCTTCTGGGTATTCTCATAAGCAATTAAGTTGAAGAAAGTCTGCTCCATTTTTAAAGTTATTTCTTACAAAGTACCTTATATTTTGCCTGGAAGAACAGATAATTTAAACAGATTATGATATGATTTCCCACAATCTTCTACAACAAGAATTAAAGGAGTTTCTTAAAAAACTAAAAATATATTTAGCAACATTGTTAGCCCTTAATTGCTAATATATTCACTCACCAGAATATTTCTCAAAGTCCCATTGTACATGAGGAAGGGTCTTCGGCAAGGAGACATATCAAATGAGAGACTTAATTCCTGCCCTCAAGTTGCTTATGTTTAATGGGAAACAGGAAATACAGACAGGTAAGCAAGAGAAATCTCAGTTGTGTCCAAAGCATCTGGCAAGATATGCAAGCACAAGTCATTACCAGAAAGAAGTTTAAAATAAATTAGATAGATGGAGAAGAGATTGAGGATGTTAGCAATTACAGCTTGCTCGGCTCCACAATCAGCTCTCTTGGCACCTGCAATCAGGAAATCAAAAGAAAAATTGCACTGGGAAAATCTGCTGTCATGGACCTCTCCAGAGTACTGAGAAGCAACAATGCCAATACAGAGACTGAGGTGCGCCTGACCCAGGCCATGGTTTTCACAATTACTTGCTATGCATCATAAAGCTGGACAATGATGAAGGATGACAGAAGAAAAACTGATGCCTTTGAGTTGTGCTGCTGGAGAAAAATCTTGAACTTACCATGAACCATCCAGAAAATAAACAGGTCTGTCTTAAAGAGTGTAAAACAGTGTTTCTCTTTGAAGGCTAGAAGTTTTTTTTTTTAATTGATATTTGAATGAAAGTTTTCGGAAAACTTGGATTTTCATTCTTTCTTTGTTGTACACTTTCCTCCCTACCCCCACCAGAGTCTGCTTTTCTCTTTAAAAATATTTTTTCATTGTTGTACAACTTCTTCCTTCCCTGCCCCCCCCAGTTCATTTTGCTACACACCTCTTATTCTGGACTTTTGTAATGCAAATAATACCTAATCATATATTTCTATTAGACAGGTCTTTCCCTCATTTATTTCAATGCAGGTTCATTATTTATCCCCTTAGTTTTCCTTCAACCCTCATGTAGGTCCTGTTTTAGAACAGTGGCATTATACAGTATTTGTCCTTTTGTGACTGAGATACTTCACTCAGCATAATGTCCTCCAAGATCACCCATTTTGTATAATATTTTATGAGTTCCTTGTTTTTCAGTGCTGCATAATAGTCCATTGTATGAATATACCACAGCTTCTCTATCCATTCATTTGTTGAGGGGCACTTGGGAGGCTTCCATCTCTTTGCTATTATGAACAATGCAACAATAAACAGGGGTGTGCATATATCTGCTTGGGTGGAAGTCTTAGTTTCTTTAGGGTAAAGGGTCAAACTGGGCGGCTCCTTGGAGGCAAGGATTCTGAGACTCTGTCTAACATACTTTGGACATGTAAGGAGGGACCTGTCCTTGGAGAGGCACATCATGCTTGGTAGGGTGGAGGAACAGTGCAGGAGGGGAAGGCCCTATATGAGGTAGATTGATTCAGTGACTGGGGTAATTGGGATGGGTGTATCGGAGGCAGTGCAATTGGCACGGGACAGAGCAGAGTTTAAGGCTGTTGTACATAGGGTCATTATGAGTAGCAAGTGACTCGACGGCACGTAACAACAACAACAACATATTGCCAGTAGTAGAATTTCTGGGTCAAATGGTATTTCTATTTCCAACTTTTTGAGAAAGTGTCATACTGCCTTCCAGAGTGGTTGCATCATTTTACACTCCCATCAAGAGTGAATAAGTGTTCCAGTTTCTCCACAGCCTCTCCAGCATTTTGTTTGCTGCTCTGTTGAACTTTGCTGTTGTTACTGACTGGGGTGAGATGGTATCTCATAGTTGTTTTGATTTGCATCTCTCTTAGAGCTAGGGATCTTGAATATTTCTTCATGTGTCTGTTTGCCATCTGAATGTCTTCTCTGGTGAAGTGTTGTTTATTCATATCCTGTGCCCATTTTGCAATTGGGTTGTTTACCTTTATCCTGTTGTAGTGCTGGAGCACTCTATAAATTCTAGATATGTCTCTTTTCAGACATATAATTACCAATTTTTTTCCCCAGTCTGTGGCTTTCCTTCTTACCCTGTTGGAGAAGTTTTTGGAGGTGTGTAGGGATTTGAAGATCTCATCTATTTCATTCTCTCCTTATTGTAGATTTTTCAGGATGTTTGGGAGAATTGTTCATGTTGTGGGTTAGGTCTTCTAAAGTTCTTCCAAGCTTTTCTCTGATGAAGTTGATAGTCCTTCATTTTACTTTGAGTTTGTTTTTGCGTATGGCATGAGGTGCAGGTCTTGTTTAAATTTTCTACAGATTTCCAATTTTACCAACACAATTTGTTAAAGAGACTTTCATTTCTCCACTTAACTGATTTCATCTCTTTGTAAAAAATCAGTTGACTCTAAGTAGATGAGCTGATTTCTGGGTTCTCAATTCTATTCCATAGATCTATGTGTCTGTCATTGTACCAGTACCACATTGTGTTCACCACCACCACCACCACCACTGAATTTGAAGCTCAGGGAGTGATATGCCTCTTACCTTGTTTTTCTTTTTTAGTAGTGCCTTGCTTATTCAGGTTCTCTTTCCATTCCAGATGAAATTGGAAATTGGCTTTTCCATGTCATTGAAGAATGGAATTGGTATTTGTATTGGAATTGCATTGAACTTGTAGATTGCCTTCAGTAGGATTGTCATTTTCACAATATTGAGTATTCCTATCCAAGAGCATGGTATATTCTTTCATTTCTCCAGATCTCTTTTTGTTTCTTGTAGTAATGTTTGTAATTTTCTTTGAATAGATCTTTTGTGTTTCTATGTAGATTTACTCCCAAGTAGTTAATTTTGTGACTAGCTATTGTGATGCGTATTATTTTTCTTAATTCTGGTACTGTACTCTCACTGTAGAGAAATCCAATTCATTTTTTAATATGTTGATCTTGTATCCTTCCCCTTTGCTGAATTGGTCAACTATGTATGTCCAGTAGTTTTCTCACTGAATTTTTAGGGTTTTTTAAGTATTCTATCAGATCAGCTGTGTATAGAAATAATTTTACCTCCTTTGCCAA
>NW_006400121.1:348085-355007 GCF_000299155.1 Elephantulus edwardii
AACAACAACAACAACACTCTCTCCAATGAAATAAATTGCTTTCAGCCCACACAGGGTCAACCTGAAGGCCATCTGACAATCACAGTAGTCCCTAGGCTTCATATGTATTGTATTGGGCAAAACTGCTGTCAAAGATCCCTTTAAAGTGCTAAAGAACAAGGACATCAACTTAAAGACCAAGGTGTACCTAGTCTAAGCAAAGATATTTTTAATTGGGGTTGTTTGGTTTTTTTGGCATGTGATATTTGGACATTAAATAAGGAAGGTTAAAAAAAAAGGTTCCTTTGAATTGTGGTATTGGATATTGAATGCACCATGTCTGCTAAAATCTGTGTTGAAAGAAGTACAGTTTGAGTGCTCCTTAGTGGCAAGGGTGGTGAGTCTTTGTCATACGGTTCTATGACATATGGTCAGGAGGGACCAGTCCCTGGAAAAGAACATCATTCTGGAAAAGTGAAGGATCAGAGAAGAAGAAATCCCTCAACAAGATGGTTTCACACAGTGATTGTAATAATGGATTTAAGTATAGGCAGAGATTGAGAGGGTGAACACAGGACTGGACAAGGTCAACTTGACTGCATTTAATAAGAACAAACTGGGTGTCCATTTACCCCTCTCTCTCCTTCATGTGCTTTCCTGTCCTCCATGAGCCTGCACCTGGAATTCTGGCTCTTTTTTGGAGATAGGTTTCCAATTTGTACCTTGCTGCTGACTACAGAAAAGAACATGGATCTTTACAATTCTTTCTAGTAATGGATCTATGTTTGTTGTTGTGTGCTGTTGAGTCACCTGCAACTCATAATGACCCTTTGTACAATAGTTCTTAAGCCTGCCCTGTCCTGAGCCAGTCTCACTGACTCTGACACATTTACCCCAGCTGCCCCAGGTACTGTATCAATTCATCTCATCCAGTGTCTTCCTCTTCTGCACTGTCCCTCCACTCCTCTGAGCATATGAGACAGAGCTTCAAAATCTTTGCCTCCAAGAAGAAACTTGGTTTCACCCTCTCCAAGATCTATAACATTTTCTATCAATAAGGTTGATCTATCAGGAGAGCAAAAATGTTCTCCACAAGATTACCTAACTCACATGGAAATGTTTTCCTTCTTCTTTGTAAGATTTTATTTAAATCACAATAAGAAATAGAGGAAAACTACTCTTTATTAGTCAATCAATAGTAGATTCAGAGTCATGGTGAACACTTTTATGCAAATTAGAAATGTTCCATTGGGAGCTCTGCTGGCATAGTGACAAGGAGCTGTGCTGCAATCCCGAAGGCATGTAGCTCAAAGCCACCAGCTGCCTCATGGGAGAAGGATGGGCAAGTGATTAACTGCCTCATAAAACCCTCCAGAGGCTCAGCTATGGTTCCGACTACACAGCACAGCACAACAATGGAGACATATTCCTAGACCTTTCCTTCCATTATACCACAAATAGGTTAAAATCCCCAACCTTTACACTAGTAGTTGAATGCAAAGAATTTGTTCCTCCTGTGTTGTTGTGTGCCGTGGAGTTTATTCTAATGGCAAACTTATAGGACAGAATAGAAGTGCCCCCTACAGTTTCCTAAATTATAATCTTTACAGGAGCAGATCAAGTCTTTTCCCCTGTTAGTAGCTGGTTGAATTGAACTGCCAACGTTTCCATTAGCAGCCGAGCTCCTAATCATTGTGCCACCATGACCTCTTGAGCACTACCAAAATATATCCTAAAAGGACAAAGTCTTCAAAGGACCTAGGTTGACTTGAGGCAGTGAGAGAAATAGCATTTGATTTAAAAGTTAGAGAAATGCAGAAACCATCATTGCTCCCAGGGCAACAGTGGACAGATGTGTAGGCTTTGGCAATGGGTGGATGTGAGGTTTGGCTGGCAGCTCCCAAAGGTCCTCATTTAAACCTGAGGGCTGCCAGATGCTGAAATCTCTGATAAAAGTTCTGTTGTTAAAATGCTTCTAGACTCCCTTGACACTCACTCCTCTAACCCTCTAAAAGTTTCATATTCTTGTATTGCATATTTTGCTGTTTGAAATTTCTAAAATGGTTTCTGGTGTTTGGAGTGAACCCTTACTAATACACTAGCGTATATATGGTGAAAGCAGAGGGTAAGTACACTCAAAGTAAAGATTCTAACTCTTGGAAACAGCAAGGAGAATGAATTGTGAAGAGAAGGAAAATAAATGTAATCATAGAGTTCTGTTATTTGGTACTATCAAACTTGTTTCTACACATTGTGATCCTATGTACAGCACAACAAAATATTGCCTGGCCCTGCATGGTTCCCACAAACATCTATGTTTGAGTTAATTGTTACAGCTATTGTATCAATCCACTTTGTTGATTATCACCCAAATCTAATTTACCAAGTGTAATATCCTTCTCCAAGAACCTTCCTAATAATATCCAAAGTGAGAGGAAGATTCATCCTCCTCACCACTAAGGATCATTCCTTCTGTCTCTCAAAACAGATTTATTCTCTGGCAGTCCTCTGGACATTTAATGTTCTGCATCATCATTGTTAAAAAGTATCAGTTTTACATCAGTCTTCCTTATTCATTGTTCATCTTTTTAGTTTATATGTCAAAGTGGTATCTTCACATTTGAACTCTTTAAAGAAGTCTTTTGTAGCAGATTTGCTCAATGCGATGCATCATTTGATTTCTTTTTAAATTTTTAAAATTTATTTCTTTTAGTGAAGGTTCACAAAGAGATTAGCTTTTATTCATTCATTCAAACATATTTTCCTCCCTTTTCAATTCACTTTGTAATGTACAAAGTTGCAGTTGTTGTTGTTGTTATTAAGTGTTGTCAAGTTGTAGGCAACCCTATGAAGGAGAGTCCTGACACTTGTGTGACTTTCATCCTCTCTCCAGGTTCATAGAGTTTCCAGAGGCAAGCTATTACAGAAGCGGATGTCAATCCTGCTTCCAAAATGTACAAAAGGACAAATTATTTTATTTCTTGACTGTTGCTTCCATGGATGTTGAAATGTGAATGTAAATAAAATCTTCCACATCTTCAGTACAGTTTTTTAATTTATTGGCCCAGTTGTGGTGATTTTCCTTTTCTGTATGTTGAGGTGAAATGTGTGCTGATCTTTGGTCTTCATCAGTTAGTTCTTCAAGTCTTCTTCACTTTCAGCAAGTAGATGCCATCTGCATATTACAGTTTGTTTGAATGGTACAGTTTGGTTTTGAGTCTTTCTCCAAACCTTCTTCATATAATCTAGCTTCTCAGACTATTTGCTTAGCATACAGATTAAACAAATATAATGAAAAGATACAGCCCTGTCACACACCTTCCCTGATTTTAAGCTACATGGCTTGTATAACCATCCCCTTGCTATGTTCAATGTACAAATTTCACATGAGCATAAGTAATAATCCTGAAATTCCCCTTCTTTGAAATGCCATCCATCATTAGTTATGGTTCACACAGTTGAATGCTCTTATATAGTCAATAAAACCATTACAATGTCATCCGTCATTAGTTATGGTTCATAGAGTTGAAGGCTCTCAAATAGTCAATAAAATCAATAAGACATACACCTTTCTAGCATTCTCTGCTTTTAGCCAAGCTCCATCTGGCACAAACACACCCATATGATTATCCATTTGCATGTCCCTCAAAGTCTCCTTCTCCTGCTTCTTTCCTTTATTCTTCATCAGAACATTTAACACTTACGAAGGACTTAGCTGTGATAGACATAAACCTCTTTGTACGAAGTGACTTAATTAATCTAGGAGATAGGAGTCATCATCTCTTCTCTTTCCACGTTCATTTGCCTAACACTTAAAACATTCCTTAAGTAACCTCAGGTGTACCTGGAAACTTTGATTAAGCTAAGTGAATTCCCCACCCGAGGCAGGGGAGGTCTGAGTAGAGCACGGCCATTTCACCATAAGTGAGCACTGAGACATGGTACAGCAGGCCATCAGCAAAGGGGTGGGGAGGGCTTTCTGGGGAACAGCCTAGAGTTAGCTTTAAGGAATGAAGATAAAGTAGAATGTTTAGGACCTTGTAATAACAAGAACAAAAGGCCTAGAGGCAAAAGAGAAGGATTGATAATGAGGGAATTTCAAGTCGTTTTAAGACACCATATTTCAATTCCTCTCATATTTCAAGGTTCCACTTAAAACACATCTTATCTTTGAAGTTTTCTGAGAACATGCTGTTCTCACTCACCTCCTTTTCTAAATATCAATCATTATATAACATGACTCGGCATTTCATTCCACAGTGACATCAGTTGTTCACTGCATTGATGGGGACACACTGGGTTCCTTAACTAGACCATAAACCTAGCAAAGGGAGAAACCATATTTTATGGTTTGTTTTGTTTTTTTAATAACTGATTTATTGAAATATAATTCACATACCAAAAAAGTCCAGCCATTTAAAGTCTACACTTGATTGGCTTTTTATATCTTCACAGACAGGAACAAATATCACTAGCCAGTTTTGGAACATTTTCATCATATGAAGAAAGAAAGTCCTACTCATTAGTGTTGTCATTGTTGTTGGAGTCAACGATGACTCTTAGCAACCTGACCCTGTGAACAACAGATCTGAACCTTGCCCCATCCTGCACTATCAGCAGGATTCCCAGCATGCTCAAGGGCAGTGTAGTCACTGTGTCAATCTGTCTTCACTGACCCTTCACCTTTCTCAGCATGTTGTCTTTGCCCAAGGATTTGTCCCTACTTAAACATGCCCAAAACATGTAATACTAACCTTCTTCATCCTGGTTGTACTTCCTCCCAGACAAACTGGTTCCATTTCTTCCAAGGCAGACTTGTTTATTCTTTTGGCAGCCCATGGGCTTCAGTCGGTATTCATTGCCAACACTTCCATTTTCTCTTAACTTCTTTGATTTCCCATTCCTATCCTGACATTCCTGCCTGAGTCAGTCACAGCTCGACTTGTCTCTGTAGTTTTGCCTATTCTTGGCATTTTATAGAAACAGAATCATACAAAGTGTATTCTTTTATAACCAGATGCTTTTAGTTAGCAAAGTGTTTTCAAGGTTTGTCTATGTTGAGCTTTATTCCTTTTTGTGTGTTATTGATTATGCAGAAGCATTTGACTGTGGGGAATCATAACAAACTTTGACTAACCTTGAAAATAATGGGAATCCAAGAACACTTAATTATGCTCAGAAGAAACCTATACCTAGACCAAGAAGCTGTTGTCCAAACAGAGGAAAGGAACATTGTGTGGTTTAAAATTGGGAAATGTGTGAATCAGGGTTGTATTCTCTCTCCATACCTATTCAATCTGATGCTGAACAAATCATTGAGAAGCTGGACTCTATGAAGAAGAATGCAGCATTAGGATAGGGTGAAGACTCATCAACAACCCAAGTTATACAGAAGATACAACCTTGCTTGCTGAAAGTGAAGAGAACTTGACATTCTTGCTTCAGAAGACCAAGCACTACAGCCTTCAATAAGGATTGCGTCTCAACATCAAGAAGAAAAAAGATAATCACCACTGTGCAGCACAGCTTCTTACCACTAAGCTAGGAAATGCTCCCTGAATAGGGTGAGTTATATGTGAGGATTCCGACATGGAAGCAAATAAAATTTATAGCCTATAAAAAGGAAAAAAATAATTACCACTGTCCTGCAACATTATGATAGATGGAGAAAAGACTGAAAATTGTCAAAGATTTCATCTTACTTGGATTCACAATCAACACCCTTGGTACCAGCATTCGGTAGATCAGGAGGCATAATGTACTATGCAAGCCTCCTGTCAGAGACCTCTCCAAATTACTATGAAGCAATGATGTCAGTTTGAAGACTAAAGTGTGCCTGATTCAGGCCATTATCTTTTACATTAATTGATATGCATCTAAGAGCTGGACAATATCAAGGATAATAGTAGAATTGATGATTTTGTGTTGTGGTATTAGAGAAGAGTGCTGCATATTCCATGGACTGCAAAAAGAACAAACAGATATGTCCTGGAATGAGTGCAGCCAGAGTAGGGGCAATGATGATGAAACTTTGATTCACATATTTTGGTCATGTTTCTAAGAGAAGCCAGTCCTTGGAAAGGTGTAGTAGCTAGTACTGGGAAAGGTGGAGAGTCAGCGAAGAAGAGGGAGACCTTCAAAGAAATGGGTTGACTTGGTGATAGCAGCAATGGGCTCAAGTGCGTCAGAGATTGTGAGGCTAGAACAGGATTCAGACCTTTGTTCATTGGGTTCCTATGAGTAGTACTCCACTTCACGGCATCTAGCAACAACATGGTCAGACAATGCTCCATTATTTGGATGTACCACATGAACATCATGTACAGGCTTTTGTTTCTTTTGCATTTAGATCTGGGAGTGAAATTTCTAGGTTAAATGGCATCTCAATATTTTACATGTTGAGAAACTGCCAGACTGTTTCAAAGTGGCTGCACAACTTTTAAACTCACATCAGCAGTGCATGAAAGTGTTAATATCTCCACATTCGCATTGACATTTGTTATTATCTCTTCTTTCATTACAAGCATCGCAGAGGGTATGAAAGGGCCTTGTTGTTATGGTTATGTGCCATCAATTCGCCTGCAATTCATAGCGATGCTGGCTACATGCTCAAAGTATGTGAGATAGAGCTTCAAAATCCTAGCCTCCAAAGAGGAACTTGGTTTCATCTTATCCAAGACAGACCTATTTGTTTTCTTGGCAGTCCATGGTATGTTCAAGACTCTTCTTCAGCACTACAACTCAAAAGCATCAATTCTTCTTCTGTCATTCTTAGTCATTATCCATCTCTCTGATACATAGCAAGTAATTGTGAAGCCCATCTCAGCACTCTGGAGAGGTCCCTTGCAGCAGATTTTCCCAGTGAAATTCACCTTTTGTTTTCCTGACTGCTGGTGCCAACAGTATTGATAGTGGCACTGAGCAAGCTGTAATTGTTAACAAC
>NW_006400121.1:358754-361178 GCF_000299155.1 Elephantulus edwardii
AGCCAGGGGCCGAGGGCAGCCCGCCCCAGGCAGAGGGCCATGACAGCTCGCCCCAAGCCGGGGGTGTTTTCTTGATATTGAGTTTCAATTCTTATTGACGATGAAAGAACTTGAAGCAAGAGTTTCAGGTCCACTTCAGTTTCAGCAAGCAAGGTTGTATCATCTGCATAACGTAGGTAGGTCATTAATGAATCATCCTCCAATCCTGATGTCTTATTCCTCCTCATAAAGCCCAGCCTCCCTCATGGCTTGTGTTCAACTGCAAACTTGACAGGTTGAAGATCTGAACCCCCTCAGGCTGCCACAGAAGAAAGGACTGGTCATTTGTTTCTGTGAAGATTTCAGCCAAAAACACCGTAGGGTTTCTGTTCTGTGACAGAATGGAGCTTCTATGAATTCTAGTCAGTTTGCCAACAATGGTTTTTTGTTGTTGTTAAGTACCTTCAAATTAAGTATGACTCAAGCAACCCTATAAACAACACATCTGAACCCTGTCCTGTCCTGTTCAATCTTCATCAACTCTGAAATACTTGAGCCCATTGCTACAGTCAGACTGTCAGTTCATCATTGAAGTTCTTCCTTTTTTTCTGATACTTTTCAAGCATGATATCCTTTTTAAGGACTGGTTTCTCCTAACATACCAAAAATACGTGAGATGAAGTTTCATCAGCCTTGCCTTTAAGCCTTGCACTCTGGTTGCAGTTTCTCTAAGATATATTTGTTTGTTCTTTTGATAGTCCATGGAGTAGTATTCAGTACTCTTCACAACACCACAACTCAAAGCTTTAGTGAGTGTGAATTTTGACTGGTAATTTTAGTTTGCATTTCTACGGTAGCTAATGATACTATTCATTTTTTCATGTGCTTTATTGGTCATCTTCTTTGTAGAAATGTCTGCTTAGGGTTTTTTGCTTATTTTTCAATGGAGTTAATTGTCTTATTATTGAGTGGTAAAGAGTTCATCAGGTGTTTTACAGTTTTTAAATATTCCCTGATATGTTTAACAGTGCTGAGTATTCAGGGTTGTGCTTCTTTACAACTCTGTTACATTTTACATATTTACAATACCTCTTACATTTCTTGCATTAAAGGGATTTTTAAAAAATTATTTTATGTTTAAAAGATAGGCTGGAATAACATGGCTAACACAGTAAAGAAAGGATTAGAACATTTATTTCTTGTCCACCACACACAGGTGTTTTACCTACAATGGTGTAAGATGGATCAAATTAACAAGATGAGCATGAAAGAAATTTAATAACTTACTAGATTACATATCATTGATAAAAAACAAAGCTGCTTTTGTCTCCAAAACATGTGATTTTTAAACCTCCTGCTCTACTGTCTCTTCGCGGTGTAATGAAACAGAGATATCATAACCAGGGGACTCCCTCGTCAGGCTTGGGATGCAAGGAAAATACCAATTCTCCACTCCATGCCTCATCCAAGGAACTATAAAACATTTTATATGGTTTTTCAGCCCATAAATTAATAAAATCCATGCAAACGCTTCTCTTGCAGTGAAGTATAGAAAAATTAGTGTTATCTCAATTGTGCCATTAAAAATGGAAGTGCATAAATGGGAATATGCCTAAATTCATGGAACTGGAAAAGAAGGACATGCATTGTGAAGTCCAGATATGGAGTACTTGAACCCAACAGAGGGACCTGCATATGCATGCTCCATAATCCACCCCGTTTCCAGGCAGTCAAAGTGCAAATGGTTTCTGCAGCCTGTGATTCTGGCTCTAGGCCAGAGCAAAGCTCCCTTGAACTGTAGCCAGACAACCTCCAGCTCGTTGCCTTGACATGTGACTGGCGTGCTTTGCCCCTACTGCAGTATACTCTCCGGGAGACCTGCTGACATCTAATTCTCAAGGATCTCATTTCATCTTTTATAGACAAGTATCTTCATTCTCCCACCCTAAAAATAGAGGTGAAATGGAGACATATTTTAGAGGGTCTTGGAAGTTCTGTATCAAGTCCCTATATCAAGCTCTATATCAAAGCATTTAAAAGGCTACGATTCTGGGAAACAGTGCATCCAGTTATCTTAATGTACAGCTTTTACAGAAAAGTTTTCTTGTGGAAGGGGAACAAAATTTTGAAAGTTATTTCTGTTAGTAAGTTATTGTCTTGAATGTCAAAGGAAAATAGAAAATAGAAAAAAGAAATAAGTAATTTCTTGAAATTATTCAAGTAGATTATGAACACATTAACTAACAGCCCTCATAATAATGAAAATAAGATTAGTAGGACTGTATCGATAGATTAATTTGACTTGTTTTCACAGAGTCATCCAAGCAGAGAGAAAAAAATTGATTTGTCATGAGATAATACTGAATAATATCTGGGGAAGGGTGTCCACAGGAATATTATTGCTTTTGCAAGACAGATCATGCCAATGCGAAATGAATGTTTTGT
>NW_006400121.1:361834-376595 GCF_000299155.1 Elephantulus edwardii
GGCAGAGCATCTGGTGGATTTGAACCGTGTTCCTCTGGGATTGCGTGCAGCTTCTTGCCACTAGGCCACCAGAGCTCCCCTCTTGCTTCTAAATTGGACACTCCCACAAGGCAGAATGCTTACAGCATGTTATTTCTTGGCAGAATTTCTGTGACCAATGAACAATGGAATCAGCTTCCATGGAATAGCCCTTTCATGAAAAAGGGCAAAAAACCCTAGTTTTCCCCCCTAAAAGGCCAAAAGGAAAATGCCATTTGCTGAAAACACTCAGCCCTAGATTTTTCTCACTGCTAAGAGTCAAATAGAGTCCAAGAGCTCCCCTGAAGATGGACTAGAGTCGTTTGAGGAAGCTGAGGATTTTCTCTCAACGAACTTTTGGAAGTACTTGATACTTCTATTTCAGGAAGAAGAAGCTTCCAAGGAATTTAGGCCAAGTTCACTGTCTGTATGTTTAAAAGCATAATGAGTAATTTTAATATGACTTTGAAGAAGCATTTTGTATTTAGATTTTCAATGCTTAGCTTTCTTTTCTTCCTTACTTCCCAGAGCACATGTTCATTTGAAGTGTAAGCCATCCTATGACAAGAAGGAATGGGAATTGATGCATAGATTTTTCTCTCGTTTTTAACACTCTTCATTCCCCTCATGTTTATGGTGATTTATCTGTCATGTCTGAAAACCTAGTTTGGAATGGACTGAGAAGAGCAATGAGTGAATTAGATGAGCTTTCTCCTAGGTAATTGGTCCGAAGAGTGTTAAAAATCTGGGGTAGTTCTTGCTTTCATTGAAGAGTAGCCCTTCAGTAGATTAAACAAAGTGATTCTTGAAAGAATTCTGCAGACAGGGCACAGAAAATAATACCTTATATAAAAATATGAAAACTTCATCTTAAATATAAGTATGGCTGCACACCTTCTTCCCTAAAAAGTTGGAATCTCCCTACTTTTTCACACTTCTTGCTCACTTCTAGAAAATAATGAATTTTGACACTTCAAGTAAAAGATACCAATAACAAGCAAAATATTTTACATGAGGGAATAGCACATGGATAATACATTTTCCTGTTAGCATGGACTATAACACTTCGTGTACAAAACTATTTGTGGAGACAAGAAAATCATGATCCACAACCTTTTCTTGCTTATAAAAGGGATAAATACTTTTCTGGAAACTGAGGAATGAAAAGCAGACAAAAAAGAAAATGAAAATCATCCTAATTTCACGTTTAAGAGATAATTTCAACAAATGGACTTTTTTGGCATGTCCTGAAGAGAAAGCTCTTGAGAGACCCCCAGTCCTGCAGGACGGCATGATGGTTCGCGAAGTAGAGGATCAGTGAAAGAAGGCCCTCAGTGAGATGGACTGTATAGGGCTGAAATGCAGCCGTGATTGTGAGGATGGTCCAGGAGCAGGCAGAGTGTTGCTGTGTTGTACACAGGGTTGCTATGATTTGGGACAAACACCATGGCGCCTAACATACGAACAATTCAGGACAAACTTGACTGTCATTTCTCCCTCAAGTCCAGCAATCCTGTCTTCTGAATGCAGCTCAATACATATAGTTTCTCCCTTCATCTAGGCAACCATGACCTTACAAGTTCCCCTACTTTGCCCTCCTTTATTCCCCAAATGACTGCAATTTTCCCCTACGCAGTCTCCAGAGCTCTATCCTAACACAACCCCCTCCCTTACTCATTTTTCACACTGCAGCCTAATAAAGTTTCTCTAAAACACACACCGCCTAAAAAGCTTTGGATGGCTTCCCATTGCCCTTAGGATAATGTGCAAATTATTTAGCATAGCTTTCAAGGCCCTTCAACTTACTCTGCAGCCTCTACTCCCACCCTTCCGCCCTCTCCACACTGACTCTATTGATCTTCTTGGCTGGGTTCTGCTCTTTCGTATCTCTGAACAAGGCATTCGGCTGGAACACCTCTCCACCATCTTTGTGTAATCACTTCTCAGCCACAAGTATTCCAATCTATCTAGAAGACTTCCTGCCTCCCTCTGCCTAGAATTAAACTCCAACTACAATCTCAAATTCTTCCCTATGATTCTCACTCTATGACTGGCTTTTCTTTAACTACTTATCTCCTTCACTAGATTGTAAACTGTGAAGGCAGGTGTAGCTCTTTTATTCACCAATGGATATCCCACACGTAAGACAACAGTTAGTACAAGATAGGCATTAACCACAGACACTAAATCTCTGTGTGGTGACTATATGCACACATTGATATATAACACATGCATGAAGTTAAATTTTTTCTAAGTGTACACTTGGATTGTCTGTGTAGTATCTTACTCAAAAATTCATTGTCATGGAGTTGGAACCAACTCCTAACTGATCCCCAAGTGGGTTCTCAGGCTGAAAATTGCAAGGGGAGGAGATTGCTCTTCTTTCTCCCTGAGAGCCACTCGTGCGGTTGAACCTCCTGAGAGGAGTAACCTTAAGGTTGGCAGCATAATTCATTACAGACTACACCACCAGAACTTCCTACTATCTGTAAATCATGACAGCTTGACTTCTTTCTTTCTGTTGTTATTCCTTCTGGTTTTTTTTCTCTTATCTTACCTTGTAATTAAAATCTTATATACACTGTTGAATAGATGTACTTGGATTTTTTTCCTTGTTGAAAAAAAATAGCACAATTATTCACTCAACATTTCTACGTGTAAAAACTTGTAATATCAATTACATAATCATGTTGCACAACGATTGCCCATAATCATTGCCAAATTTCCTGTCACCACTTATACTTGATGTAGTCTCATACAATGAGTTGAGATGTCCCTTTTTTCCTCCCTGATTCTCTCGAAGTTGTTAGCTAGTCTTCAAAACAGTTGAAACACTTGGCTTCTGGTGGAAAGGTTCACCCAGAGAAACATTGGAAGAAACACTTAGCAGCCTAGCTCTGAAAAAAAATTAGCTACTGAAAATCTTATGGAGCACAAGTTCTACTCTGGCATGAATAGGATCATCATGAATCAGAATCTACTTCACAGTGACTCATTATTGGCTAAATGTTTGATAAAACCCATATCTAAAACTACATCAACCTACTGTAGGTTTGTATAAGTACCCATAAACTGAAACTTGTCAAACAGTGGTTCTCGGTTGACTTGATCTATCTGTTACTGAGAGAAGGAAGTATTCCACTATGATAATAATTAACACATAACATTTCCTATGTGCATTGTTGCTATATGTATTATATATTGAACTGCTAACTGAAAGGTTGGCAGGTCGAATCCACTAGATTCTCAGCAGTAGAAAGACAGATCGACTCCTCCCATAAAGATTAACAGCCTTGGAAACTTAAAGAAGCATCACCATGAACCGGAGCAGAGTTGATGGCAGTGGTTTCTTTTTGGTTTTATTTTCTAGATAAAAGTGGCTTGACCAAAGCCACGCAGCTAAGTCAATGCATTCAATCCCAGTGGCTGTGCAATTAGCCAGTCTTTTTTTTTTTCTATTGTTGATAATATATTTGTCCATTTCTGTTTTTAATTTGTTGAATTTTTATATTTCATGAGACTTTTCAACTTTAATATGGATTAGTTGTTGTTGTTGTTGTTGTTATGTGCGGTTGAGTCGCTTGCGACTCCTAGTGATCATATATATACAAGAGCCCTCAACCCTGCTTTGTCCTGTGCCAACCTCACTGTCTCTGACACACCTACTTCCATTACCCCAATCACGGAATCAATACATCTCATCGAGGGTCTTCCTCTCTTGTGCTGTCCCTCTACCCTCCCAAACATGATGTCCCTCTCCAAGGACTGGTCAAAAACCAAGTTATTCCTGTTAAACTCTTTGTAAAAAAATATTACATATCCTATTTTTATTATCACACCTAATTTTGTCACGAGATTTACAATTCTCCATTGTTGTTGCTGTTAAGTGCTGTTGAGTTGAGTATGACTCATAGTGACCAACATACTTGAACCTGTCTTCTTCTGCACAATCTTTATCATCCTTTACACACTTGAGTCCATTGCAGGAGTCACTGTATCAACCCAACCTGGTGAAGGTCTTCTTCTGACATTGAACTTGCTGAAGAAATTAAATGCTAACCTTTCAGCAATCTGAATTCCCTGGGTTTTGTTTTTATTCTTTTATCTTTGTTTTGGATAGTAGAAGCTGTCTACAATGAAGTAATTTTAAATGAGTATATAAAATAGGTATTTTCTCCACTCTTGAAAAATCTGAAATTGCATTTAAATAACTCAGAGTGAGGAGGACTTGAAGCATTTGTTGCAGAATATCAAAGACTGCAGCCTTCAATATGGACTGTGCCTCAGTGTCCAGAGAGGGAAAAAAATAATCCTAGCCTTGGACCTATAGGCAACCTCAAGATAGATGGAGAAAAGATTGAAGCTATCAGTGACTTCATCTTGCTTGGATCAATGAATATAATTAGTACTAACAATCAGGAGATCAGGAGATGTCTTACACTGGGAAAGTTTGTAGTTAGAGATCTCTCCAAATTACTGCCATGTTTGAGTAATGATGTCAGTTTGAGGACTAAGGTGTATTTGACTCATTTGACTTTTCCATCATCTGCTATGCATCTGAGAGGTTGACAATGATCAAGGATGACAGAAGAAGACTTGCTGATTTTTAACTGTGATGTTGAAGAAGAGTGCTGAAGATTCCATGGACTTGTCCCAAAAGAACATACAGGCATGTCTTGGAGAAGGTGTAGCCAGAGACTTCCTTGGAGGTAAATATATTGAAGCTTTGTCTCACATACTTTGGGCATGTTGTTCCTTGGAAAGGAACACCATTCTTGGGAAGGTGGAGGCATGATGAAGAAGTGGAAGACCTTCAATCAAGTTGATTGACATAGTGACTACAGCAATGGGCTTGAGTGTATCAGAGATTGGAGGATAGGACAGGGTTCGGATCTATTGTTTGTAGTGTCACTATGAGTTATACTCAACTTGATGGCCCCTAACAACAACAACAACAACAAGACAGGGAAATAAATTCTACTTTGACTTGGAAGAAAGCAACACTTGTCATATGGAAGCTGGCCCTGTGCTCACTGCAAGTACTTGGTATTCTGGTGACTACAGACTACTTCATATCACAGATAATCAACATCAGACAAGGCCATGGTATGATCATTATGGGTTCAAGAATGAAGAGAAAACAAAGTTATTGTTCAAACTACAAAAATGACCAGATATTGCCTTCTTCTAGTTAGATTTGCAAGTTCTTTGTTGTTAAGTGCCACTGAGTCACTTGCTCAACAGCTCTGAACCCTGCTCTATCCTGAACCAACCTCATGATCTCCAACACACTCACCCCCATCACCCCAGTCACTGAGAGTCCATCTCATCCAGAATCTTCCTCTCTTACTCTGTCCCTCCATCTTCCCAAGCATGACGTCCGTCTCTAAGGACTGATTCCTCCTTCCAATATGCCTAATGTATGTCAGGCGGAGCTTCAGAATCCTTGCCTCCAAGGATCAGCCTGGTTTCACCCTCTCCAGAAAGAATTTGTTTGCCCTCATAGCAGTCCATAGTATATTCAATACTGTTCTTCAGCACTACAACTGAAAGGCATTAATTCTCCTTCTATCATTCCTAATCGTTGCCCTGCTTTCTTATACATGGTAATTAATTGAGAAGACTATGGCTTGGATCAGGTGTATCTTAGTCTCTAAACTGACTCTTCAATACTCTGGAGAGGTCTATGACAACACATTTTTCCCCCCAGTGCAATTTGTCTTTTGATTTCCTGGCTGCTGGTAACAAGAGTGTTGATTGTGGAGCCAAGCAAACTGAAACTGTTAACAATCTCAATCAATATCTTCACCGTTTACCACGATGCTGCCAATTAACCCAGTAGTGAGAAACTTTGTTTTCATGTTGTTGAGCTTCAATTCATGTTGAAGGATACAGTCCTTGACCTTCTGCAGCAAGTGCCTCAGGTCCTCCTCAGTTTCAGCAAGTAGGGTTGTGTCATCTGCATAATGCAGGTTGTTGATAAGTCTTCCTCCAATCCTGATGCCACATTCCTCCTCATAGGGCCCAGCCTCCTGAATGATGTGTTCTGCATATAGATTGAAAAAGTATGAAGACAGGACATATTCCTGGCATACACCTTTACTGATTTTGAATTATTTCCTTGCTCAGTTTTAATGACAACTTCCTAGTCCAAGTATAGGCTTTGCATAAGCACAATCAAGTGTTCTGGGATACCCATACTTCTTAGAGTCAGCTACAGCTTGTTGTGATCTACACAGTCAAATGCCTTTGCATAGTCAATGAAACACAGATAGACATTCTTCTGGTACTTTCTGCCCAAAGCACCCTTATGTATTGAAACTCGAGGCTTGAATTTCTTCTTTAGTTCTTTCAGCTTAAGAAATGCTGAGCAAAAGAAAAAGAAATACTGAGGACGTTTTTACCTTTTAATTTTGTGGCTCCAGATCTTTGCTCATTTCATTGTAATACTTTGCTTTGTCTTCCCGAGCTGCCCTTTAAAATCTGTTCATCTTCTAAACTTCCTGCTTTCTTCTCTTTACTTTGGCTTCTTGGCACTCTAACACAATATTTAAAGTCTCTTCTGACATCTATTGGTCTTCTTACTCTGTCTTTGTAATGACCTTTTGCATTCTTCCTGTATGATATTCTTAATATCCTCCCACAGCTCATCTGGTCTTTGCTCATTAGTGTTCAAGGTCTCAATCCTGTTCCTGAGATATGCTGAAATTCAGGTGAGATAGACTTGAGGTCATATTTGGTTTCTGTGGAATTAACTTTCTTTAGCTTTAGCTTGTACTTGAATATGAGTAGTTGGTGGTCTTTCCACAATCAGCACCTGGCCTAGTTTTCACAGCTGATATTGAGCTTCTCCAGTGATTGTTTCCACAGATGTAATTGATCTGATTCCTGTGCATACTATTAGGTGAAACCTATGTGTATAGTCTGTATTTACATTTCTCATAGAAGATATTTACAATGAATATTGATTGTACAGAATTCAATCATTCTATATTTAGCCTAATTTCTGTCACCAAGTACATGTTTTCCAACTACTGATCCTGGTTCCCAACTTTTGCCTTCCAGTCATCAGTCATTATTATTAATGCATCTTGATTGCATGTTTGATTTCCTACTTTAAAAGTTGGTAGAAATCTTCTATTTCCTCCTCTTTGGCTCTAGTTGTTGGTGCATATATTTGAATAGTAGTAGACTACTTTGTATGCATATAGATATTATCCTGTCACTCACAGCATTGTATTTCAAGATGGATCCAGAAGTAACATTTTTTAACTATGAAAGTAACTTTATTTTTTTTCCTCATCTTTTCATCTCTGGCATAGTAGATCATATGATTGTCTGATTCAAAATGTCCCATGACAGTCCATCTCATTTCACCAGTATCTAGTAGGTCAATATTTACATGTTTAATTTCTTTCTTAACAATGTCCAATTTTCCTACATTCAAGCTTCTCACATTGCACTTTCCAGTCTCTAGTGTCTGCTTACAACTGTTCCTCCTCCTTTGTGTTGCTATATTTGAGGGCTCAGCCTCAGTTGCCATATCTGCTCATCTACTTTAAGAGTGGTCTATTGTACTTAGAGTTTTTAAAGGTCTGTTATTTTGGAAGTGGATGGCTAATCCTTTTTAATCTGTCTTAATGTGAATGCTCAACTTTAGAGCAGTATCTGACAAACATTTTACAAAACAAATTTTTATCTCTTTTTAGTTGACCCTCCCTGTAAGATTAGATTTATTGAGGCATCTAATCATTACATGGCTGGTCTTCCTGATAGCATCCAATCCTAAACAAGCCCTAATTCCTTAAAACCTCCACTAAATCAACCAACCAAGTTCCTAGGCATAAGACTTTGAAGACATCAAATTCTTTAATAAGTCTAAGATGCCATATGGCCTAGGCATAATGAAAACTTCAAATCTTTTAATAAGTCTCTTGGAACACAGTCTTAGTGAGATATGTATGGTTCTTTTTTGTGTGATATGAATTCTTCTCACTGCTATGAGCAATAAACTCAACATACCCAATGATAGGCTTGTTCAGGGTCATGAGTCATTGACACTTGTTCTAAATGTTTTTATATCTAGAAAAACCAATACTTAGACCAAAGGCTTTTGTGAAAACAGAGCAAGAGAACACTGTTGTTGCTGTGTGCCATAGAGTCAGAACCGACTCACAACTAATCCTCCAGCAAGTTTTCAGAGTCAGTAACCACATGGGAGGCGATTGTCCATCCTTCTCCATTGTAGCAGTTGGAGGATTTGAACTGTAGTGCTTTCAGGATTGCAGCAGAGATTCTTACCACTAGGCCACCACATGGTTTAAATTTAGAAGGTGTGTATCAGGGTTGTATCCTCTGTCCATATCTAGTCAATTGGTATGCTGAACAAATTATTTGAGAAGTTGAATCTTATGAAAAAGAATGTAGCATCAGGATCAGAGGAAGGCTTATTAAATAACTTTTTGTATGCAGATGACACAAGCTTGCTTGCTGTGAGAGAGGACTTGAAGTTCTTGCAGCAGAAAATCAAAGAATACAGTGTTCAATATGGGTTATATCTCAACATCAAGTAAACAAAGATTCTTACCACTGGAAAGAGGCAATATCATGATAAGTGGAGAAAAGATTTAAAATTGTCAAAGATTTCATCTTACTTGGATGATCAGAAAATCAGGATATGGATTGCACTGGGAAAGTCTACAGTCAGGGACCTCTTCAAATTATTAAGGAGCAATGATGTCAGTTTGAGGACTAAAGTGTGCCTGATTCATGCCATGGTATTTTCAATCACTTGTTATGCATATGAGAGCTGGACAATGAATAAGGTTGACAGAAAAAGAATTGAAATATTTGAGTTGTGGCATTAGAATACAGTACCGAATGGATTGCCAAAAGAACAAATATGTTTGAAGAAAGAACAGAGTACTCCTTGCACATAAACATGACAAAGCTTTGTCTCACATGTTTTGGACATGTTCTATGCAGAGGCTCTTAGAGAGACACATGATGTGTGTCTTAGAGAGAGAAATTATGTATGGAAAGGTAGAAGATTGACAAAAGAGAGGAAGACCCTCAACCAGATGGACTAGTGCTGCAAGGGGCTCAAGTATGTCAGAAATTATGAGAATGGCAGAGGATAGGACAGGGTTCAGATCTGTTGTTCATAGAGTTGCTATGAGTTGTACTCAACTTAATGCCACCCAAGAACAACAACAACAACAATCTTTTGGAGCACAATAATTTTCCATCAATTATCTGTTGACAATCCCCCAGGAACCACCTTTAGCCTTACAGTGTAGAAATTGTGTCCCTTTGTAAATAATACTGTGGTTACTGTTTTGTGTACTGTCGAGTTTGAACCAACCCATAGGTGACCCTCCAACAGGTCTTCACAGACAGTTAATTTCATGGGAAGAGATTCCTCAACTTTTTCTCATGGAGCTGCTAGTGGGTTTGTACCATGTGCCTTTGTGTAGGCAGCACAATTCCTTTTTGTCAAACTAGAAGACCTGAAAAACAAATTCAAGTCTCAAGCCACAATACTGAGAGATGCTATAGGCAAACTTTTGAATGATTTAGGAATTATCAAAAGAAAATGGAGGGAATATGTAGAATCACTGTATCAAAAATAATTGGCCAACATTGAAGAGCCAATGGGGGGAAGAAAAAAAAAGTCAAGGACAATGGAGGAAGCAGTTCAAGCTGCACTGAAGGCATTACCAAAAAGTAATGTTCCAGGAATCAGTGAGATACCAACTGACATGTTTCAGCTGAGAGATGAAACTCTGGATGTGCTCACCAGTCTATGCCAGGAAATTTGGAGGAAAGCTGTCTGGCTGACTGACTGGAAGAGATTGATGATATTTGTTCCTATTCCCAATATCAGTTGAAAATGAAAGAAAAAATGTGATGCAACAGAATGTGGAAATTATCAAACAATATCATTAGTATTATATGCAAGGAAACTATTGCTGAAGATTATTCAAGCTGGATTTTGAAGAGGTCATGAAAATTTAATTTAGAAGAAGCAATGACACTAGCAATATAACTCTTGAAACCTGGCTGAAAGAAGAGAATACCAGAAGAATGTCTTATTGACTATGGAAAGGCATTTGATGGTGTGAATCGTAACAAACTATGGTTAGTATTAAGAAGAACAGGAATCCTAGAACACCTAATTGTATTCCTACAAAACTTATATATACCAAGACCAAGAAGCTTTGTATGAACAGAGGACGGGAACACTACATGGTTTAAAATTAAGAAAAAATGCGTATCAGGGCTTTATCCTCTCATTGTGTCCTGTCTCCATATCTTTTCAACAGTATGCAGAACAGATTATCCAGGAGACTCCATTATCTGGGCTCTATGAGGAGAAATGTGGCATCAGGATTGGTGGAAGATCAACAATCTGCGTTATGCAGATGACACAACCCTGCTTGCTGAAACTGAGGAGGACCTGAAGTGCTTGCTGCAGAGGGTCAAGGACTGCAGCCTTCAATATGGACTGAGGCTCAATGTCAAGAAGACAAAGATTCTCACCACTGGACCAATTGGCAGCATCAGGATGGATGGTGAAGAGATTGAGATTGTTCACAGCTTTAGTTTGCTTGGCTCCACAGTCAACAGTCTTGGCACCAGTAGCCAGGAACTTAAAAGGCGTATTGCCATGGGAAAGTCTGCTGTTAGGGACCTCTCCAGGGTACTGAAGAGCAATGGTGTCTCTCTGGAGACTAAGGTGTGTCTGATACAGGCTATGGTCTTTGCAATCACTTGTTATGCATCAGAGAGTTGGACAATGACTAGGAAGGATATAATGAGAATTGATGCTTTTGAGCTGTGGTGCTGGACAAGAGTGTTGAGGTTACCATGGACTTTTAGGAAAACAAACAGATTCATCCTAGAGAGGGTTAAACCGGGCTGCTCCTGGGAGGCATGGATTCTGAGGTTTTGTCTGACATACTTTGGACATGTTATAAGGAGAGACTGGTCCTTGGAGAGGGACATCATGCTTGGGAGGATGGAGGGACAGCGCAGGAGGGGAAGATCCTCTACGAGGTGGATTGATTCAGTGACTGGGGTAATCGGGATGGGTGTGTCAGAGACAGTGCGATTGGCACAGGACAGAGCAGAGTTTAGGGCTGATATACATAGGGTCGTTATGAGTCGCAATCGACTCAATGGCACGTAAGAACAACAACAATAAATATATATATATATACACACACACATATATATGTTCAATTTGTATGCTGAGGAAATCATTTGAGAAGCTGGACTCTATGAAGAAGAATTTGGCACCAGGATTGGAACATGACTTACAGATGACACAACCTTGTTTGGTGAAACTGAAAAGGACTTGAAGCTGTTGCTGCAGAAGGTCAACGAATACAGCCTTGAAAATGGATTTCACCTCAACATCAAGAAAACAAAAATTCTCACCATTGGACAGATAGGCAACATGGTGATAAACAGAGCAAAGATTGAAATTGTCAATGGTTTCATCTTACTTAGATCTACAATCAACAACACTCTTGGTAGTAGAATCAGGAGATCAGGAGATGGATTGCCCTAGGAAAGTCTGCAGATAGACACTTTTTCAAATTATTGAGGAGCAATGATGTCAGTCTGAGGAGTAAGCTGTGCCTGATTCAGTGGTCTTTTCAATCACTTGCTATGCATGTGAGAACTGGACAATGAATAAAATTGACAAAGGAATTGAAATCTTTGAGTTGTGACATTAGAATAGAGTATTGAATATCCTATGGATTGCCATAAGTACGGATATATCTTGGGTAAAATACAGCCAGAGTGCTTCTTGGAGGTAAAGATAACAAAGATTCATCTCACATACTTTGGACATGTTGCTAGAAAAGGATATTTCTCTGAAAGGAACATGATGCTTAGAAAGGTAGAGAGTCAGTGAAAGAGAGGAAGACCCACAACTCGATGGATTGACAGAGTGACTATAGCAATGGGCTCATGTTTATCAGAAATGCAGATTACATAGAATAGGACAGGGGCTCAGATCTGTTGTTCATACAGTGGCTATGCTCTGAGTCATACTCGATTTGATGGTACATAACTACCACAAGGCACTGAGAACTCCCTATAAATGAGAGAGCATTTGTTTTGTTTTACGGGGGGTCTTACAAAACATTTTTTTCTTTCCCAAAATTTAAAAAACAACAACAATGTGTCCAGTATATTTCCAAGTGTAGGCTTCCCACAAATTTTGCTGGGAACACACTCAGCACTTTTAACCTGTAGACTCAAAATTCTTTGAGAGAAAAAAAAATCCATTACATATTATTTCTGATCAAGTTTTATACTTCAGTGACATCTTTTAGTTAGTTTGGTTTTCTAGACTCTGTTTTCCCACTGTTTTCCATTGTGTCTCATTGTTTCTACTCCCTTTATCTTGTGTCCTTGATTTTGTGGGAAAGATTCTTAAAGATACTCTTGCATTTCAAATTCAGTCAGCTTGAAATGTACTGCCAATTCTGTCTGTACCAATTATGTTTTACTTATATTTCCTCCTTTTCATCAAGCTCCATTTTATCTCAGCTTGCTATCTTCCCAAGACTTTTGTGTATCTTTCCTATAATTCTGTGATTGTCTGAGATGACAAAGACATTGCTTTCAAGGTTGGCTTCAGTTTTTCTATAGTAAATCTTTATTCAGAATATACATTTTTCCACCCGTGCATATTCAGGGCCATAATCTTGCTACATTTAAAAAAAATGTATGGTCTTTACATATTGTTTCAGTTTACTTGTCTCTTCCTAAACAACATGCCTCTGGAAACTCTATGAACATTAGAGAAACAGCGATAGTTCTAGAATAGGGTTCAGATCTTTTGTTCACGTGGTTGCTATGAGTCATGCTTAACTCGATGGCACTTAGCAACAACAAATTACAAGAACTAAGAGGATTACATTTATACTATCTATTGGACAGAATCTGAGGATCTCAAGAATTTTTTCTCAAACATTTTGATGTATTTAATATGCTAACACATTCTACCTAAAAGGTTATATATCCTATTAAGACACATAGTGCCTAGCAAGAATATGTTTTGTGGGGGAGCTCTGGTGGCCTAGTGGCAAGGAGCTGCAACTACAATCCCAGAGGCACACGGTTCGAATCCACCAGATGCTCTGCCGGGAAAAGAAGAGACAATCTCCTCCTGTACCAGTCAGATCTGATTTGACGGTACACTCAGGCAAAAATAAAAAAAAAAAGAATATGTTTTGTAATGTCCAGTGCTTAACACATCCTACAAAGTACATAGGCACATCTTGGTTTTTTTTCAACCCTGTGCAGTCCCATATGCAATATTGCCCATGGGAAGTTCCACTAGATCTTCCACATGCTGGCTGGCCACGGCATAATGAAAGAGAGCACCAATGGTGACACCACAGTACCAGGAGAACAGATGCCAATTGATTGGGATTAACTCCCCAAAGCACCTTGTTGGGAGGGATTCTGAGGCCTTTTCTCTATCAGTGGGAAAGAGCACTGATAAGGACTTAGAGTGGCTTATGGCACTTATGAATGTTATATATTTACTTCACTTATTTTAATGATTGCCAAAAGGTGTAGCTTAAGATATGAAAAAGAGGCGGGAAATCAAAAGCCAGCAATACTTAAAGGGCTCTGGCTCCCTTTCTGCTTATGAATGATTCAGTTCCATATGACCCAGTCCTATTCAGCAGTGGGCCTGATTTATGATTGCCCTAAGACACCAGTTATCTGAAATTGACCAAACCTACAGATACTGGCAAACTAAATTCAGATCTGTTTTGTGGTTAATGAAATGGTGAGATACCTGAGTGACCACCTGTCCAGATGTGAAAGCACTGAGGCATAAATGAGCTGGGTTTATCACACATTTTTCATCTAAGTATGTACTGTTAGATTTGGCTGCAAACTGCTTTTCTCATTTCCGCATCTCCCTCTACCCAAAAGAACCTATCATCATTATGGATCATTCATGATTCTTTTAAACTCCATACAGCATTGGTGAGTCTATCACTGCACAAGATCAACTACATGGCCCAAGCCAGCTCATCCTTAGTTCAGAAAGTAGTGCCCAAGTGGTTGTATGACGTAAGCTAGAGGGAATGCCCTTGCACTGGATTTTATACACGTGCACTTGAAGGAAATCGCATCCCGTCTAGAAGAGCTGACCTGGGATCAAAGAATGGGAAGCCCTCTGATCACCCATCATGGAAAAGATGCTCATCTGCCCTAACAGAGAATGAAACTGATGGAGGAAGGCTGAGGGGAAAAAGAGGCAGAGACTTGGGAAGGAAGGTGGATGCCTGCTGACATCGTTGGATATGATATATATCTCTGATATGAGCTCCATCTTTGCATTTTGATTGTTGTTGTTATGTCCCATCGAGTAGTTTGCGACTCGTAGTGACCCTATGTACAAGAGCCCTAAATGCCGTTCTATCCTGTGCCAACCTCAACGTCTCAAACACATTCATTCCCACCACTCCACTCACAGAATTGATCCATCTGATCGAGTGTCTGCCTCTCCTGTGCCATCCCTCCGCTCTCCCAAACATGATGTCCCTCTCCAAGGACCTGTCCCTCCTTGCAACATTCCCAAAGTATGTCAGACAAAGCTTCAGAATCCTTGACTCCAAGGAGAATTCCGATTTCACCTTCTCCAGGAAAAACCTGTTTGTTCTCCTAGCAGTCCATGGTATATTCAACACTCTCCTCCAGC
>NW_006400121.1:378595-384667 GCF_000299155.1 Elephantulus edwardii
CATCTTGTTTGCATGTTTGATCAATTTCTGACTGCAAAAGTTGGTAAAAATCATCTATTTCTTCTTCTTTGGCTGTAGTTGTTGGTGCATATATCTGAATGATAGTGGTATTCACTGGACTCCCTTGTATGCATATGAATATTATCCTGTCGCTCACCACATTGTATTTCAGGATAGATCTAGAATATGTGTATTATTAAATCCATCACTCCAGCTTGATTAATTTTGATTTAAGTCTCCTCTGATGGAGTCTCACATACTTTGAGCATGTGGCCAGGAGGGACCAGTCCTTGAAGAAGGACATCATGCCTGGAAGTGTGGGTGGAGGGACAGCGCAGGGGAGGAAGAATCCAGATGAGATGGATTGACACAGTAATTGGGGTAAGGGTAGTGTCAGGGTCAGAGAGATTGGTTCAAGGTATGGCAGGGTTCAGAGCTATTGAGCATAGTGTTGCTCTGAGTCACAGGTGAACTGATGGCGCATAACAACAACATGACTGAATTTTGAGAAATACAATGCTACTCCTTTCACTAAATGTCAGTTATGGTTAATAGTATATTTATTGATTTGGAATGTAGATAGGGTTAATGAATAGTGCTCCATTGTCTTGGGGCCTTTCCAGAGGTCCTGTCATACCATCCTCTTGACCTTACACAGGAACTCTGTTGTTATCAGCTGCAAGGAGATGTACTGCTAACACAAAGGCCAAATCTCTTCAGCTGATCAAATCCACCTGAGGTGATGGGGGATAAAGCTGGGCAATCACTGCCTGTGTGATTTATAGTCTCAGAAACCAAATGGAGGGTCAGCCCTGAGTGGATTCCAAGTCAATAGCAATGAGTTGCCGTTTGTTCTGGTTCTCCTCTACAAAGACAGTGAATGGAATTTACAGAAAGAACATGGGAGGCTTCTGTTGAGAAGAGAGTTCTTCTTGGTCATACAGGGACTCTGGTTATTACAACTTCCCTGTCCCAAAGTGGTAGTTCCTGAGTAGTGCAGGCTATTAAGCATTCAGTTGCTAACTGGAAACAATTCAATTACACTAGAAGTACCTTGGAATAAAGGCCTCGTTATCTACTTCCAAGTCATAGCCACTGAAGTGCCGTAGAAAACAGTTCTACTCTGACACACATGGGGTTGCCATGCATCAAAATTGAATCATTGGTTATTGGTGGAATTGTTTTTGCTTGGTTTGTTGTTTTTTTGTTTTTGTTTTTGTTTTTGTTTTTACCCTAGTTTGAGGTAGCTCAAATAAATACTTAAGTACTTAGCTACTAGTAGTGGCACTTCAAATGCCATAGAAGACAAACCTAGGAACCTCTTTGGGAAGGGCCAGAGTCTTCAAAAACCTATGGAGCAGTTCTACAGGGCCGACAAGGGTCAAAATCAATTAGCAATAACTAACCACAGAAAGGGTTCCTGTAAGACCTAAGCATTTTCCTATCTCTTTAGCACCTGCCTTTCTTTGCTGCAAAGGGCAGTGTGCATACAACTCAGGAATTTATTTCTCAGTTAACGTTTATAAAGGCACCTATTTGGATTATTCAATATGTCATCATGTGTGATTTAATTTGAAAGCAAAGGAAGAGAAGTGCAGTGTATTAGTTTCCAATTGGAAATCCTGGGACAGGTAAGTTTTGTGGGTATGTAAGTGAATGGGGGAGGACTGGAGTTTGGCACTGCACAGGATGGCTTGAGGCAGCCAGGAGTGGGGGTGGAGGGTGGAGTAGTGCAGGCAGATAGATCTGGGTGAAAGGCGCTAAAACAAGAAAAACTTCAACAGATTCACCACTTTGCCTAAAGCCTGCCCTGACTGGTTTAGGCTTGTTAACTAAGGCATTCTTCCTATTCCTTTCTCCTGCCTGGTTTTGAATGATGGCAGAAGTATTGATACGACGTATTTACAGCATTTAACCACAAATGGCACCAATTAGTCATTTCATGAAACTCAGCCTGCACCAATCTGGGTCCTCATCTCAGCTCCTGGGGCTGCACGGGGGTGGGGGGGGGGAGTGGAATAAATGTCTCTTGCCGGGAGAAAAGTTGTCAACAAATCATCTCTTCATCTGATTTGAGGTGACAAGCTGGTGTGATATATTTTAACTAAATCATTCTTGACTCGATGTGACTTTGTAAAGATAATAAAATTTGTTAATGTTCAGATGTTCATCAAGGTCTCCACCCATTCGATTCGGCAGATTTTCAGCTGCAAAATTTCCCTGCTCTTCACTCTTTTCTCCTAAGAGATTATTGTCCATGTAAAAGGTTATCATAAAGGAACAATCTCTTTATAATTTATTGTATCCTTGGCCAGTAACATTCATATAATTTTAGAAACTTATAAGAAATGGAAAGTCAGAAGAGCAAAGACTATCATTTTCAAAATGGATTACATATTGACATCGAGGGGAGAAAGTACTCTGCACATCCAAAAACTTCTCCAACAGGGTAAAAAGGGAATCCACAGACTGGGAAACAATATTTGATAATGACATGTCTAATAAGGGACTTATATCTAGAATTTCTAGAATATTCCAGCACCTCAAAAGATAAACAGCCCAATAACAAATTGGGCACAGGGTATGAACAGACACTTCACCAAAAAAGACATTCAGAAGACAAACAAACACATGAAGAAATTTCAAAGTCCCTAGCTCTAAGAGAGATGCAAATCAAAACAACTATGAGATATCATCTCACTTCAGTAACTATAGCAAAGTTCAACAGACAAGCAAACAACAAATGCTGGCACCTTATTCACTGTTGGTGGGAATGTAAAATGGCACAACCACTATGGAAGGCAATATGGTGCTTTCTCAAAAAGATGAAAATAGAAATACCATTTGATCCAGCAATTGCACTACTGGTAATATACCCCAAAGAAGCCAGAACTACCACCCAAACAGATATATGCACACCCTTGTTTATTGTTGCATTGTTCACAGTAGTGAAGAGGTGGGAGCAATCCAAATGCCCATCAACAAATGAGTGGATAGAGAAGCTGTGGTATATTCGTACAATGGAATACTATACAGCATTGAAAAATAAGGAGCTCCTAAAATATTATACAAAATGGGTGACCCTGGAGGACATTATGTTGAGTGAAATATCTCTGTCACAATAGGACAAATACTGAATAATGCCACTGTTATAAAACAGGACTGGCATTGTGGATTGGGGAGAAACTAAGAAAAGAGGGGCTAAAGAATGAGAACGGCATTGGAACAGGTAAGGGAAAGAATTGTTTAAAAGGAATAGATAACAACAGTCTAGGATAAGAGGTGCATAACAAAGTGGACTAGGTAGGGTGAGGGAGGAAACTGTACAACAATGAATGAATTTTTTAAAGAGAAAAGCGAACTAGGGGTGGCAGTTAAGGAGGAAAATGTACAACAATAAATGAATAGAAGTCTTAGTTTTCCATAATCCTTCATTAAAATAATGATTAAAAATTACATATATATGTATATATGAAAACACATCTTCACCACAAGACCAACAAGCAACACCATTATAAATAGATAAAAAATCAAAATTGCTAACAATTTCATCTAGCTTGGCTCCAAAATAAACAACTTTGGTATTAGCAGTCAAGAAATCAGAAGAAAAAAAAATCAGAAGATATGTTGCATTGGGGAAACCTGCTGTTAGGGACCTCTTCAAAGGACTAAAGAGCAGTCTTCTTGTTTTTATTGTTTACCTGTGAGCTAGAATCAACCCATAGCTAACCCTCCATCATGATTTCAGAGGCAGTTAATCATATGGAAGGAGATAGTTCATTTTTTTTCCCCATGGAGCAGCTGGTGGATTTGAACCATGTACCTTTGGGCTTCCAGTACAACTCCTTACTAGTAGGCCACCAGAGCTCCCTAAAGAGCAATGCTGTCAACTTAAAGACTAAGATGTGTGTGATTCAAGCCATAGCCTTCTCAAAAATGGCTTACTCTGCATCTGAAAGCTGGACAATGACTAAGGATGGTGGAAGAAGGATAGAGGCTTTTGAGTTGTGGTGTTAGACAAGAGTATAGAATATCCCATGGACTGCCAAGAAAACAAAAAAAATTTTCTTGAAGAAAGTGAAACAAGAATTCTTCTTACAGGCACAGATGGTGAAACTGGCTCACATGCTTTCAATATGGTGTTAGGATGGGCTAGTCCTTGGAGAAGAACATTTGACTGGGTAAGTATAGGATCAACATAGGAAGACCCTCTGCAAGATGAACTGACACAGTAACTATAGCAATGGACTCAAGTGTGTCAGAGATGGTGAGGAATGGACAGGATAGGCAGGTTTCAGAACTGTTGTTCATAGAGTGACTATGAGTCGTAGTTGACTTAATGGTACAAAACAACAACAACAAGAAGAGTGGGAGGCATTTACAGGAATGGTGAAGAAGCTAAAGCAATATTCAGCCTAATCACAGAAGACTTATCTTTAACATCTGTTAATAACTGTGAAGGGTCTGAGGTTTAACCTACATTCAAACTAGCTTGCCACGGTGTCATGGATTCTAGTGGAAGAGATTCTGGGACTCAGAGATAAATTACAATATTTTACTCACAGCAACAGCAGTAATCAAAGTGTGAACATTTTTGTGCTGTTTTCTCTAAGTCCTACTTCCCACTGGATGGCATGAAAAGAGACGAGTACACTAGCACACAAAGTGAGTTTCATTCCAGGAGCCTACAACATGCATTAGGGAGCTCTGGTGGCATGTTATGGAGTTTTATTGCTAATCGAAAGGCTTCACCTCTCTGGTCGTTCAAATCCACCAATAACTCTGAGAAAGAAAAATGGACAGTCTCCTCCCTTGCAATTTACAGCCTTGGTAAATCAATGGAATATCAGCTATGAGTTGGTTCTGACTCTACAGCAATAAGCATAGCAAGAAAAGAAACCCAAGTCTTTTATAAAGGGAAATAACCATACCTGTTCTTTGTTTGAAGAAAAACTACAGAATTTTCAAGGCTGTTTGAAGAATAAAAATGTAATCTGAAACAAAAGGCAGTCAGTCTTTTGCACATAGATATACAAAAAAACCAAAACCATATCAACTGCCATGGGTCAATTCTGACTCCTGGATATCTCATGAGTTTCAGAGCAGATCTCTACTCCAGTGAGTTTTCACAGTTGTGAACTTTCAGAAAACTTTTTCTGAGGTGCTTCTGAGTGGGTTTGAACTACCAACCTAGTACTTCTGAAGCATTTCTGATACCAAAAATAACCACGGGGGAAAATTCTCAGTAATACTCACGTCATTTCAAATGGCATTAGTTTCCAGAAACTCCTATAACAAATGATTACAAACTGGCTTAAAACAGCATGAATTAGAGATCTCTGGTGGCCTAATGGCAAGAAGCTGCACTGCAATCCCAGAGGTGCATGGTTAGAATCCACCAGATGCTCTCTGCTGAAGAAGGAGGGACAATTGCCTCCTGTACCAGTCAGATCCCATTTGACGGCACACACACAAAAAAATAGTAAAAAAAAAAAAACAACACCACAGCATAAATGTATCCTCTCATAATTTAGGCTCAGAGTTTAAAGTCAAGCTGTTAGCTGGGCTGCCCTACCTCCAATAATAATACATTCTGGGAAGGTGAGGAAGAGAATCATAAAAAAACCCAAACACCAAAATCCTCAATGAGATGGATTGGCACAGTGACTGTAGCAACAAGCTCAAATGTGGCTGTGATTGTTAGGATGGCACAAGACTGGGTTGTGTTTCCATTGGTTGTTTATATGGTTGCTATGTTGTTGTTGTTGTTGATTATCTTTGCATCTATGAATCAATTCATAGCTGGCTCTCCAGTGGGTTTTCAGGGGCAGTTAATCACATGAGAGGAGATTGCCCATCTTCTCCTGCAGAGGCACTGGCAGTTTTTTGGTTTTTTTTTCTATAATTATATTTTATTAATTTTCATAAACATTTACAGAGATTTTGGGTTTCCATCATTCATTGTTGCACTATTCTCTCTACCCTCCTCCCCAGTTTGTTCTTGTCCAAATGCCACACTGCTTGTCAAAGCCAGTTCTGATTAATCTTCTTTGTCAGTGTGTCCTTTGCCAT
>NW_006400121.1:385232-385972 GCF_000299155.1 Elephantulus edwardii
ATTTCACTCAGCATAATGTTCTCCAGAGTCAACCATTTTGAATAATATTGCATGAGTTCCTTGTTTTTTAATGCAGCATAGTATTCCATTGGCACTGGCAGTTTTGAACTGTATATATCTTTGGTTAGAAGAATAACAGCATTTTAGAGGATTTTATTTTCCTTAAAATTTGTTTTGAGATAATTATAGATTTAAATGTATTTGTAGGATGAGAAAAAGAGAAAGATCCTCAACATGATGTATTGACACAGTGTCTATAACAATGGGTTTGTCAGAGATCATGAGGAGGTCACAGGATAAAGTTCAAAGGTAAAGTTCAGTTCTGATGTTCACGTGGGTACTACGTGTTGATATTAACTCAATGGCATCTAATACTAACATGTATCTGTAAGAAATAATAAGCACCTAAACAGACCCATTACAAAAGAAGAAATTGAAAAGGTAATAAAACAACTTCCAGCCAAAAAAAAAAAGCCTTGGACCAGATTGATTTACAAGTTAATTTTATCAAACATTAAGAGAAGAACTGTCACCAATTCTAGATAAACTATTTCAGAAAATAGAAAAAGATGGAATTCTCCCAGACTCATTCTATTAAGCAAATATATCCTTGATGCCAAAGCCAGGAAAGGACACTACCAAAATAGAAAACTATAGGCCAGTATCTCATATGAACATAGATCCAAAAATCCTGAATAAAATACTGGCCAAAAGAATCCAACAATACATCAAAGAAATAA
>NW_006400121.1:387887-391672 GCF_000299155.1 Elephantulus edwardii
GACTAACTCTTAGAAGAATGGGAATCCTAGGACACTTAATTGTGCTTATGAGAAACCTGTACTTGGACCAGGAGGCAGTCGTCAGAACAGAGCAGGAAAACATCTGAACAGACCCATTTCAAAAGAAGAAATGGAAAAGGTAATAAAACAACTTCTAGCAAAAAAAAAAAAAGCCTGGACCAGATGGGTTTACAAGAAGTGAATTTTATCAAACATTCAGAGAAGATCTGTCACCAATTCTACATAAACTATTTCAGAAAATAGAAAAAGATGGATCTCCCAGACTCATTCTATGAAGCAAGCATATCCTTGGTATCGAAGCCATGTAAAGGCACCACCAAAATAGAAAATTATAGGCCAATATCTGTCATGAACATAGATACAAAAATCCTGAATAAAATCCCAGCCAATAGAATCTAATGATACATCAAAAAATAATGGTGCAACCATTCTGGAAGGCAGTATGGCGCTTTCTCAAAAAGTTGGAAATAGAAATAACATTTAATCCAGAAATTCCACTACTGGGAATATGCCATAAAGAAATCATAACTGCCACCCAAGCAGATATATGCACACCCATGTTTATTGTTGCATTGTTCACAATAGCAAAGAAACAACCTAAGTGCCCATCAACAAACTAATGGATAGAAAAGCTGTGTTATATTCACACAATAGAATACTATGCTGCATTGAAAAAGAAGGAACTTATGAATTATTATGCAAAATGGATGACCCTGGAGGACATTATGTTGAGTGAAATATATGAGTCACAAAGGACAAATATTGCATAGGGAGAAGGACATTAGGAACAGAGAAGACTCTTGACCATATGGGTTGACACAGTGACTGTTAATTCAGAACTGACCTATAGCTGACCAAATCTTCTGTCAATGACCTCTTTAAAGTGCTAAAGAGCATGAGTGTCACTTTAAATATCAAGGTGCACTTGTCCTAAGTCATGATCTTTTCAATTGCTTCATATACATACGTAAAGGTTGAACAATAAAGAATAAAGACTTAAGAATTGGTTCTTTTGAAATATGGTGCTGGGAAGAATATTGAGCACACCATGGACTGCAGGATGGTCAGACTTCATGTTGTATACTTGGGGCATGTTATCAGGAGGGACCACTTCCTGGAAAAAAATTCTCTCACCCTTCCAAGCATGATGTCCTTCCCCAACGACCAGTCTCTCCTGGCCACTTACCGAAAATATGTGAGATGGAGCTTCAAAACCCTAACCGTCAAGGAGAAACTTGGTTTCACCCTCTCCAAGTCAGACTGATTTGTTTTCTTGGCAGTCCATGGTATGTTCAAGACTCCTCCAGCACCACAACTCGAAGGCATCTATTCTTCTGTCATCCTTAGTCATTGTCCAGCTCTCTGAAGCATAACAGGTAATTGAGAAGACCATGGCCTGGATTAGGTGCACCTTTGTCTCTAGACTGACATTGTTGTTTTTTAGCACTATGGACAGATCCATGACAGCTGATTTTCCCCAATCCAATTCGTGGTGTTTTTTTTTAATCTCCTGACTGCTGAGGTTAAGAGTATTGATGTGTCGATTGTGAAGCCAAGCAAGCTGAAATTGCTAATAACCTCAATCTCTTCTCCATCTATCATGGTGCTACCAACTGGCATTTTCTTGATGTTGAGCTTCAATCCATATTGAAGACTATAGTCTTTGACCTTCTGCAGCAAGTGCTTCAGGTCTTCTTCAGTTTCAGGAGGCAAGGTTGTGTCATCTCATAATAGGGAAGTAAATTTTTTAAATTTTATTATTTTTTGTGTGTGTACCACCAAATTGGATCTGACAGGTACAGGAAGAGATTGCGCCTCCTTCTCCAGTAGAGCACTAGTGGATTCAAACAGCATACCTCTAGGATTGCAGTGCAGCTTCTTGTTACTAGGCCACCAGAACTCTCTGGAAGTAAATTTTTTATTCTTGACTATGGGAGAACATGGTTATGTGGCTAGTGATTCCAATATTTTAAAAAGAAAGCATAATCCTATGTTACTTTGTTTTAAGAAAATAGATGTCTAATATTATAGTCTAAATAGCTAGATACCTTAGAGATAGATATTTTCTATGTATCTATAAGTTACATCAATTATACTTTAAAAAGTTATTCTTTTTTGAAGCTTTAATGATACATTTTAAATATTTTAAATATTTGATGCTGGAAGTCCCACTTATTAAAAGTCTGTATTAAAAATACAGTCACAACTATAGAATTAAATGATCTACAAGAATAATGAACTCACATATTCCAATAAAATGTAACATTCTATCAAGAGTAAACTGCAGGCCAAAATTATGATCTCTTGATAAATTAGAACCATCTTTGAGTTATTATTGAATTTTTAATGGTGAAGTGGGCAGTTTTGAAGCCTGTTTTCATGTGATTATACTTTAATAAGTCTCAAAGATTCAATAGTGATAAAAATCTTCCCAAGTTTACTAAGTGATTTGCTGATAAAGCAGACCAAACTGACTGCCATCAATTCGATTCCAACTCACCAGGACCCTTCATCACATTTCAGAGGCTGTAATTCATTAAGGGAGGAGACTGTTCATTTTTCTAGCAGAGTTTACTGGTAGATTGAACCTGCAGGCCTCTTGATCAGTAGTGTTTAGCAGGTGGTGTGTTTTGTACTCTGCCCCCAGGGTTCCCATGTATTACTGATGTTTTGTTGCATGTGCCATGTAATCAGGAACCAACTTATAGCTAAATCTACAGTGGGTTTTCAGAGACAATAAATCTGATGGGAGGAGATTTGCCTATCTTTTGTTCATGAAGCAGCTGGTGGATTTGCATTCTTTGCCTTTGGGTTGCAGTGCAACTCCTTACCACTGTATTGGCATAACATTATTCCTAAACTGGAAGGACTTTGCATATGCAGCATCAATCCTTGAAGTTGCTTGCAGTGACTAATAAAGATTTGGGTTATATTTAATTAGAGAGAAAATGAAATTTTGTTTCATGTTTTGTCTAGTTAAGCAGCCATGTTTTAAAATGTAGGCTGGAATTAGAAAGGGTATGTGTATGTGATGCAGGGATAGAAGAAAATGAATCGCTTGTCATGATTTTGCCTGGCAGGGAGCTGAACTTTATTACTAAGTTTTGTTAGTTCTAGAGTTGATGGGCATGGAAAGAAGAGTCTACTATAAAGACTATAAAAGTCAGCTATTCACTTTGCAGGTCTTCTTTGCAATTAGAGAATGTTCTTTTGACCTACAGAGACAATGAGAGGTCCATGTGCAGGGTTTTTAATCATGAACAGTAATAGAAAAAAACAATAATGGTGAATCGATTTAATTGACAAAAATGACAGTAACCAACAGCCAATCTTCATGGGAGCAGGTGGTTGAGATGGTGCTAGCAGAAGTGAGCACAGTTCAGAGAGCAGTGTCCTCTGTGACCAGGCTCTGTGCATGACTCAGGCCCTGCTGTGCTGCCTGACCACACTGTATTGCTGATTGCTGCCCCCGCGCTCCCTGACTTCAGGTTTCACCCATCATCTTTTACAAAAATTAATATCCTACCTATAAAAGAGTTGGAATAGTAAAGGTGGGCAATTAATGTTGATGAATAAATATGTTCTGAGGTTGCAGAATAGGAGACTTTTCCATTATTAGAGGGGTTTTAATGGTTTTATTAATTTTTCCATTATTAGGGGCTTTTTCAATTATTGGACTTAGAAAAGGAAATGGACAAGGTGCTTTGGTGTTTTAGCTTTTCTGTTTTGCCTTGTTGTTATTCCTTTTTCTAACCCATTTGTGT
>NW_006400121.1:393222-394487 GCF_000299155.1 Elephantulus edwardii
ATATCAAGGGCTGCATCTGTTATTGAAATATAAAAATTGGTGTTCCATTGATTAATGGGGGCTTATTTCTTGCCAATGTCTTCAGTGTACCTTCAACTTCAAGTTCATCCTTTATTACCTATGGCTCTTGTGCAACATCATGAAATTTTTCCAAGTCAATGAATTCTCTTTTGGTACAGTAACACTATATTCTTTACATCTTCCTTTGCTGCTTCGTGGATCATTCAAGATTTTGCCAAGAGCATCTTTCAGTGTTGCAACTTGAGGCTCGATTTTGTTTTTCGGTTCTTTCCGCTTCAGAAATGCCAAGCAAGTTCTTAACTTTTTATACTCTGACACTAGTTCTTTGCCCGTTTTGTCAAAATATTTTGCTTTGTCTTTTCAAGCTACTCTTTGAAATCTTTGGTTTAGCTCTTTTACTTTTGCATTTCTTCATTCATTTTGTTTTGGATTCTCAATGCTCTAACGCAGTGTTCATCTCCTCTTCCATCATCCATTTTGGTTTTTTCTTTCTCCTTTGTCTTTGTAATGACTTTTTTGCTCTTAACAAGGATTACGTCGTTGATGTCCTCCAACAGTTCCTCTGGTCTTTGAACACTGCTGTTCAGTGTCTTGAACTTGTTCTTCAGGTGATTCTTAAATTCAGGTGGGATAGACTCAAGGCCATATTTTGGTTTTTGTGTATTTGTTATCATTTTCTTCAGCTTCAATTTTAATTTGCACATGAGTGATTGATGGTCTGTTTCACAGTTAGCACCTGGTCTGGTTTTGACCGCTGATATTATTTACTCCAAATCGTTCATTCTACACATACATTCAATCTTGTTATTGTACAGTCCATCAGGTGGGGTTCACGTGTGAAGATGTTTTCTGTGTTTTTTAAAAACGTGTTGCATTCTTCTGAGCTTTTCTCTGATGAAGTTTATAGTCGTTGGTTTTAATCCTAGGTCCTTGATCCACTTTGAGTTTGTATGGTGTGGGGTGTGAGTCTTGCATGAGTTTTCTGCAGATAGTTTTCCATTTTGCCAACACTATTTGTTAAAGCTGGTCGACTAGGGGGTTGGGGGCGGGGGCAGGGGCACGCGCAGTGTGCGTCGAGGGGAACCTGGGCTAGCACGTCAAGCCCATCGACCAGAGGGCGAAAGGTCGCGTGCAGAACGCCACCGCCTTGCTGCCCCAGTTAACAGATGCTGCCCTGGACGTGCTCACCAAGTTGTGCTAAGAAATCTGGAGAACGACCACTTGGCCAACTGACTGGAAGAGAT
>NW_006400121.1:395752-407170 GCF_000299155.1 Elephantulus edwardii
AGGGTCGCTATGAGTCGCAGGTGACTCGACGGCACATAACAACAACAACAAACAACATTTGTTAAAGAGGAAATTTGTTAAATATCCCCAATTACCTGATTTTATCCTCGTAAAAAGTCGGTTGACCACAGGTAGATAAGCTGATTTCTGTGCTCTCCATTCTGTTCCATTGATCTATGTGTCTGTCATATTCCATTGATCTATGTGACAGTAGCATGCTGTCTTGACCACCATGGTTGTGTAGTAGGGTTTGAAATCAGGGAATGAGATGCCACGTGCTTGTTTCTCTAGAAGCCCTAATACACAACATGAACCATCTTCCAAGCATCCTGAAAAAACTACAAGTGGCAGGGAATAAAACAGATGAATGGCACATTCTAAGAATCAGATCCCTATGTACATCCCAAAACTTTTACAACAGGGTAAAAAGGAAAGCCACAAACTAGGAAAAAATATTTTGTAATTACATGTCTGATAAGGGACTTATAGCTAATATTTATAGAATACCCCAGCACTACAGGATAAAGGTAAACAACCCAATCGCAAAACGGGCACAGGATATGAACAGATACCTCACCAAAGAAAACATTCAGATGGCAAACAAACACATGAAGAAATGTTCAAAATCCATAGCTCTAAGAGAGATGCAAATCAAAACTACTATGAGATGTCATCTCACCCCAGTAACAATAACAAAATCCAACAGAGCAGCAAAAACTAACCTCACAACATTGTGGAGAAATTGGAACCCTTATTCACTGTTGGTGGGAGTGTAAAATGGTGCAACCACTATGGAAGGCATTATGGCACTTTCTCCAAAATTTGGAAATAGAAATACCATTTGACCCAGCAAGTCCACTACTGGGAATATAGCCCAAAAAGTCAGAACTTCAACCCAAACAGATATCTGCATACCTATGTTTATTGCAGTGTTGTTCACAATAACAAAGAGAAGGATACAACCCAAGCGTCCATCAACAAACTAATGGATAGGAAAGCAATGGTATATTCACTCAATGGAATACTATGCAGCACTGAAAAACAGGGAACTCATAAAATATTGTACAAAATGGGTGACCCTGGAGGACATTATGCTGAGTGTAATATCTGTCACAAAATGACAAATACTGTACAATACTACTGTTATAAAACAGGACTGACATGGGGGTTGGGAGAAACTAAGGAAAGGGGATAAATCATGTACACTGCATTGAAACAGATGAGGGAAAGAATGTTTAAAAGGAATATGTGATTAAGTGTTATTTGCATGACAATAGTCCAGAATAAGAGCTGCATAACCATGTGGGCTGGGGGTGGGAAAATGTGTAACAATGAAAGAATTTTTTTTAAGAGAAAAGCAAATTGCAGGGGTGAATAGGGAGGGAAATGTGCAACAATGAATGAACAGAAATCCAAGTTCTCTATAAATCTTCATTAAAATATAAATTTAAATAAATAAGTATTAGCTAGGGAGCTCTGGCGGCCTAGTTGGCAAGAAGCTGTGCTGCAATCCCAAAGGTGCTTGGTTTAAATCCACCAGATGATCCGCCGGAGAAGAAGGAGCATTCTCCTCCTATGCCAGTCGGATCTGATTCGATGGTACAGAAGAAAAAAGAAAGAGGGGGGAAGTATTTGCTGTGAATAAATCACAGAGTGTATAAAATGTAATCAGTATATCCATTCTATCTCCAGCCCTATTTCTGTCAGCAAGTCCATACTTTCTAACTACCATTCTTTACACATTGTTTCCAACTTATGTGTTCCAGACACCAATAATTATTAATGCATCTTGATTGAATGGTTGATTTGGGGCTACAAATCTGGCAGATTTTCAATTTTCTCTTCCGTGGCTTTAGTTTTTGGTACATATATTTAAATAGTTGTTACATTAACAGGTCTTCCTTGTATACATATGGATAGTATCCTATCACTCACAACATTGTACTGTAGGCTGATCTTGAAATTGTCTTTTAAACTATGAATGAAACACAATTCTGCCTCAGTTTTTCATTTCTTGCATAGAAAATCATGATTGATTCAAAGTGGCCCATGTCAGTCAATCTCTGTTCACTGATGCATAGAATGTTCATCCTCTTGTATTCCATTATAAACTATCAAAAGAATAAATAAATCTGTCTTGAAGGAAGTGTAATCAGGATGCTCCTTTGTGGTAGGTGTGGTGAAACTTGATCTCATATACTTTGGGCATGTTGTCAGGAGGGACTGTTGTTATTATATGACAATGAGTAGACTACAGCTCATTCCAAACCCTATGAACAATGGCTCTGAATGCTGCCCTGTCCTGAGGAACCTCTATGTTTCTGACACACCTGACTCCACTGCTACGGACATTATATCAATCCACCTCATCCAAGGTCTTTCTCCCCTTTTTATGAACTTCTATCTTTCCAAACATTATGCCCTCCTCCAAGTACTAGTCCCTCCTGGAAACATACTAAAAGTATGTGAGTCAGAACTTCAAAATCCTTGCCTCCAAGGAGCAAACTGGTTCCACTCTCTCCAAGACAGAGCTGTTCTTCTTGACAGTCCCTGGTATATTCAGTACTCTTCCACAGCATTACAACTGAAAGGCATCAATTCTACTGTCACCCTTACTCATTATCCAGCACTCAGAAGCATAGCAAGCAACTGAGAAGACCATGGCCTGTATCAGTTGCACCTTAGTCTCTAGACTGACATCATTGCTCTTTAGTACTCTGGAGAGGTTCTTGACAACATATTTTTTCCAATGCAACTTGTCTTTTGGTTTCCTGACTGGTGGTGCCAAGAGCATTGATTGTGGATTTATCATGATACTGCCTATTGGCCTGATAGTGAGGATCTCTGTTTTCTTGATATTGAGATTTGTAATACATATTGAAGGCTGTAGATTTTGACATCTGTGGTAAACACTTCATTTTCTCCTCAGTTTTGGTGAGCAAGGTCGTGTTTTTGCATAACACAGGTTACTGATAAGTCTTCCTCTAATCCTGATGCCACATTCTTCTTCTTATAGTCCAGTCTCTTGAATGATCTGTTCAGCATATAGGCTGAAAAATGTATGGAGAAAGAATACATTGCTGACACACTCCTTCCTTGATTTTGAGCCATATAGTGTTCCCTTGCTCTGTTTTAAAAACAGCTTCCTGGTATGGGTATAGATTTTGCATGAATCCAATTAAATGTTCTGAGAGTCCCATTCTTCTCAATGTTAGCCACAATTTGTTATGAACTGTAAAGTTAAATGTCTTTGCATAGATGATAAAGCACAAATAGATATCTTTCTGTTACTTACTCTCTACCTACAGTCATAATCCATCTGAAATTAGAAATTACATCCTTAGTCCACAGCTTCTTCTTCTTCTAAACCCAGCTTGTATTTCTGGCAGTTCTCTGTCAATGTACTGTTCTACTAATTTTGAATAAGCTTCAGCAATATTTTGCTTGTATATTAGTGATATGGGTTGATAATTTCCACATTCTGTTGAATTACCTTTTTTGGGAAAGAGAATAAATATAATTCTCTTCCAGTCAGTTGGCCACTTAAATGTTTTCTAGACTTGTTGACACAACCTGGTTAGTACATCCAGAACTGCACCTGATTGTAGAAATATGCCAATTAGTATTCCATCAATTCCTTGGGCTTTATTTTTTGCCAATTCCTTCAGAACACTGATTCTTGTTCATATGTTACTTCCTGAAGTGGTTCTGTGTTAGTCAATTATTTTGGTACAGTGACTCTGTATATTCCTTCCATCTTCTCTTGATGCTTCCTGTAACATTTAATATTTTACCCATTGCATCTTTAAATATTGCAACTTGAGGCTTACATTTGTACTTCAGTTCCTTCAGTTTGTGAAATGCTGAGTGAGTTCTTCTATTTTGATTTTCTGATTCCAGCTCTTAGTACATTTTATTATAGTACTTAGGCTGAGCTTCTCTTCGAAATCTTTTGTTCAACTATTTAACGTCCTGATTTATTCTCTTTGTCTTGGCTTCTTGGTATTCTACTACAATCTTCAGAGTCTCTCCTGACCTCCATCTCAGTCTTTCCTTCCTTCTCTGTGTTTGGAATGGCCTTTTGGATTCTTCATGTGTAATATTATCCCACAGCTCATCTGATCTTCGTTCTTTAGTTCTTAAGGCCACGAACCTGTTCCTGAGATTTTTTTTTTAAACTCAAGTTGGATATACTTAAGGTCATATTTTGGGTTTTCTGGGTTTGTTTTAATTTTCTTTAGACTTCAGTGACTGGGATAATCAGGATGGGAGTGTCAGAGACAGTGCGATTGGCACAGGGCAGAGCAGAGTTTAGGGCTGTTGTACATAGGGTTGCTATGAGTCGAAAGCGACTCGACAGCACATAACAACAATAACAGCAACAGCTTCAGTTTGAACTTGCACATGAGTAGTTCTACAGTCAGCACCTGGTTTGGTTTTTACAACTGTTATTGAGTTTCTCCAATTATTCTTTCCACAGATATAACCATTGTGATTCTTGTTCAGTCCATCATGTAAGGCCCATGTGTATAGACACTGTTTATATTTTTTATAAAAAGGTGTTTGCAATCAATAAATCATTGATCATATAAAATTCTATTATTCTACCTTCAACTTCATTTGTCATCAAGTCTGTATTTTTCAACTACTGGTCTTTTTTTCTGGCTCCCAACTTTGGCAATCCAGTCACCGACTATTATTAATGAATCTTGACTATAAACGGAGGTAGGAATCTTCTATTTCCTCCTCTTTGGCTATGTTGTGTATATTTCTAAACACTGGCTAAATGCTTGGCTTATGCTACATAGCTACTGAATGGTGAATTCATGACAAGACAAGAACCTGAGCCATCATATTAGGGATTATTCAGAGGCCGTGCTTCACGGTTTCTGGGAGTTTGGGTGGAGGTAAACCAATATGGAATTTATGTGTCAATTTTTCTTTTATTGGGGAAGCAAATTTGCATGTTGCTGCTCTTAGTAGCTTAGATACATGTCTGCTTGTCTGTCATCTGTGCTCTTGAGTACCATGATTGTCTGTCAGATGCTGTACTAACACAGAGCTCTCAAATTAAAGAAGACTAGGAAGAAGGATTGGCCATCTACTCCTGAAATAATAGACCTTTGAAAACCCAGTGAAAAATGAAGCACACTTAGACTATTAAGATATAGCTCTGGAGGCTGACCCTCACATTGGAAAACACAAAAATGAGGGGAAATAGTTGCAAACAGGAAGGCACTAAGCCTTAGAAAAGAAACATCATGCTAGGAAAAATAAAGAGTTGGCAAAAAGAGGATGGCCCTCACTGGGGTGGACTGGTCAGTGGTTGCAGCAATGGGCTTGAGCATGAAAAAGATTAGTTTAGGGCAAGTTTATATTCTGTTGTTTATAGGCGACTCAATGGAACATACCACCACCACCACCACAACTTGCTCTGTTTGGAATATTTGAATTAAATTCTGTCTTTTAATCTCTTAAATTTTGCTCATATATAATGAAAAGTGAATATTTGGGTGTTTTCAAGATTTAACTGGAATGAATAAAGGCCAAAAAATTATATATATTGCATACTGGCTGTGGATTCAACATTATCCAATACAATGTATGTTTTACCTCAACAATCCTTTGAAGCAGTTCCATTTTAGAGCTATGTAGGTTTAAAAGTGACTTGAACAAAGTGAGTAATCTAAGAATTCTTTCTGGTTGGAGAAGATTCCATTACTCTATTCAGGATATGTTGCAATTTTATTTAAAAACTTTTGAGTCAAAGATCCTTTTCTTTGTACTAACTAACATCGTCAAGAACAAAATTAAACTCATTCTGCTCACCCAGTTTCAGAGGTCTTACGATGAACATGTTGAGAAAATCAAGGACAACTATACATGGTATTTTTCCCACTATGGAAATCACAAATCTGCATGTCGTTCTTTGTGACGCTTTTGACACATAGTAGTTCACACATAGTAGAAATAAACTTGTGAATTCTGTTACAAAGTCTAGTGGCCACAATTCAAGTCTTAATTTTGTAATATATTACTTATAGAAAATAATACAATGTACTTTGCAATGGTTTTTTACTAAAATCATTGTTTGACTCTTTTTTGTTATAATTCATTGACATTGAAATTATGCATTGATAATTCATTCCCAGATAGAGGTATGGAGAAGAGACTACAACCTAAAAGACTTATGTAAATTGCTTACAAAATTACTGATGTATAGGTCCCTAGAAAATAGTTTCATTTCTGAAAGAAATAGTAAGTAAGTAGTACATGGAATGACCACAGAGACATTTTTCGAAGATTAGACCTGGAAAGAGATAAGTGAAAGAAAACCAATCCTTTCTGCTTCTAATCAGAGGAGAAAGAAAGTAGACTTTCTATCCAAGCAAGTTTTTCTTGCTCTTCTACATATCTGTATGTCATCTTTACAAATATATATTCAATTATATTTGTCACAAGGACCAATGTTCTAAGAAACCCGAGAGGGGAAAAAAGAAACTAATTTTTTATTTTTGAAGCTGCTGTTTTGATTCCCATACACAATGCAACTTGGAGCCAGAAAGCAATAAGGAAGACTTGCTTATGCCATTAATTAGCTGATGACCTCGTCAAAGAAACTTTGAGAAAGGGCTTAGGCACAGTCAGAATCCTGGATTTGGCAGGGCAAGGTGCTGTGACTGCCAAAAGTTGCTATTTGTTGAAGTGTGAAATGAAACCAGGAAAAGATAAAAGAAGCTGAGTTCTTCGAGAAATAGTATTGTTTTTCATTAATGAGCTCCTTTTAATCAAATGCTCTTAATCAAGAATGCTTTCTCCAGCTAACGCTTTATATTTCCATTTTTCAGGTAAAAAGACCATTTTTGTGCCAAATGTTAAAAGTTATCTGATGAGGCTCAGTAACTTTTTTGGCATGCCAGAAGGAATTTTAATTGCTTCTGCCTAATTAATAAAGTATACAAACTTTACAGTGAAGATAAAATTTATTTCCTAGAATTTCCATGGGCTATGGAGAATGTACTTACTCATGAATTCACCATTCAGTAGCTATATAGCATAAGCCAAGCATTTAGCCAGTGTTTAGAAATACAAAGCCAGCATCCAGAAATAAGACGCAGTCCCTATCCTAAGAACCTAACAATTCTTTTAGGGAAGAAAAATGTAGGTTTAATTTTACTGCTGTTTAAAAAGAACAAAAACTAGCAGTGCACATAAATTATTGAGGGTGTTCATAGGGAAAGGACTAGTACTGTTCTGGGGTAAAAGAATGGAGAAGGTCAAAGAAGAATCAAGAGGCATGAGCAAATGGAAATAGGTCATCAGAGGGTTAACAAGAAGCTCAGAAACTTCTGAATGTTTAATGATCAGATTTCACAAGCTGGAATGAACAAATTTCATTACTTCATGAGACTTCAATGATGAGGGGATTAACTCAAGTACTGTTCTAATACTTTTTTACCTTATGGTTCACTAATTTTCTTTTACACAAGATAGAGCTTTTGCCATCTAGTTCTCAAAAGAAAATGACTGTATTATTATAAAAGGCTCAAATTAGGGAAAAGGATATATACTTTCTAAGGTGAACTTTAAAATTTCTAAAGCAAAAAGGAAGAAGACAGCAATAAAAAATGATCAAATCCAACAACACACTTGAACATTTTAATATCTTTTTTCAGTAATTGTCAATAAAAGTCAATAAATTTGACAACAGAATAACACTAAATTAAAAGCTTTATATGTATAACAATTAACCATCTGGAACAGGACATGCATTACAAAGTGAATAGGGAAAGGGGGAGGGAAGAAAGGGTGCATGAATGAATGATTGAAAATTCAATCACTTTGTAAACTTTCACTAAAAAAATAAAACAATTTTTTAATTAAAATTTTTACTTAATGTGTTTATGAACCTTGATCCCACTTTTGTGTAATCTATGCACTTTTTGAGAAAAGCATAGTGTCTTTTTCATATGTATTGTGTACAGTGCATGTGGGAAACTTATGATTTTGCATAAAAATATATTCTTTACATTGAAAAACAAGGAACTCATGCAATATTATTCAAAATGGGTGACTCTGGAGGACATTATGCTGAGTGAAGTATCTCAGTCACAAAAGGATAAATACTGCATGGTGCCACTGTTGTAAAACAAGACTGACCTTGGGGTTGGGGAGAGGCTGAGAAAGATGGGTTCAATAATGGATACTGTATTGAAACAGATGAGGGAGAAAACTTTAAAAGGGATATGTGATTAGGTATTTTTGTCATTACAGGAGTCAAGAGCGAAGGCTACATGGTAGAGTGGACAGACCTGCGGGAGGGTTTGTAAAACAATGAAAGAATTTTTCTTTTATTTTTCCAAGAGGGTAGTGTACTAGAGGGGAGGGTTGGGAGGGAAGAAAAGTGCAACAGTGAATGAATGGAAATCCAAAGTCTCTGTAAATTTTTACTGAAATTAATAATAAATTTAAATTTTAAAAAACATGTTCTTTAGTATAGGGTCTCTATGAGTCACAAGCAACTCGATGGCACATAACAACAACAACAACAGTATCAACTAGAATAATGGTGGCATGCAAGCCTCTCATGTGCAGGCCTAACACAGCCGATCACCTATTTATGTAAAAATTATATTGGAACACAGTTTGAATTGAGACTGATTCCTTTGCTTGTAGACAGATACTTAAAGGGTGTCTTCCCCTATATGTGGCTGTTTATCTGTTTTATCTTTTTTATACCACTCAGAAAAAATTAGAATTAGAATGCTAGTATGATCTTATTACTCTAACTGATACATCTACAAAGAATAGCCTTCTTTCTTCAAACCAGGCTGCACTCACTAGTGCAGGGTGTTAAGACTTCAACTCTTTTTGAGAAGATACCATTCATTCTATAGCAGACATCAAGACAAATAATATATTGCTTAGAATTAGTGGTAAAAATAAAATCTTAAATGCAGTCCCTTCTGCAGGTCAAAAGTATGGTGTGCCACAACTGGGTTTCTTGTTTAGAACTTCTAAAGTCGAAACCAAGTTGCTAACAAAGCTGGACTCTTCAGTACTTGGAAAGTATACATTTCCAAGCTTATTTAGATCTTTTTCAAGATTCTTGTAGTTTTAAGACCAAGATCCTTATTTCCTTTGTTTGCTATCAGATAGATACCAATTTCATCTCGAGATCTAAAACTTTGCAGGTAAATCAATTCTGACTGACAGTGACTCTATGGGTTTCCAAAACTATAAACATTTACTGAAGCAGTTTGTCACATCTCTCTCCCAGGGAGCCACTGGTGGGTTCAAACCAATGACCTTTAGAATAGGAGCTGACTATTTTAACCATTCATTATTGGACTGTAGCCATGCCTTCTGTATCCCTTCTCACCTGACTCTCACTAATATTCAAGCAAATAACAGTTCCTGGGTATCTTCTGGACTTTTTAAATTTATCTGCTATCCTTTTCTATAAACAAAGATAACTCTGCTTTCAGCAGGTTCATGTGATTAGACCCATGCAGATAATATCTCATTTACGACATACAACATAATCACAAAGGTGACATTTATTCGTATGTGTAGGCTCCAGTCACACTCATCTAGAGTTGTTGGAAATTATTCCTATAAATTTGCATACCACTGCCTGCCCTCTGGCCCCCAGTGATTCATAACCAACTCATAAGGAAAATACATCCAACCCTGTAACAAACCCAAAAGAACCAAACCTTCTGCCAAAGGAGGGGATTAATCATGGAGTTGTACAATTTGACTGGGGCGGGGAGGGTAAAGGAAATTGGAAGAACCAGTTCTGGAAAACAATGTATTAGAATTTTGTAAATAAACTAGTATAATTTTTTTAAAAAAAGAACAAACATTGGAGAAGATGGTGGGGGCGGGGGAGGGAGGGAAAAGAGCTTACTCTGGTTTATACCAAAGACTTCTAAGACTACCAATTTTTACAGAAGGAGGTAGCCCATCATTCTTGAGTAGAACGGCTGGTAGCCAACATTTTGGCTAGTGTAATTACCTGACGCCTTACATACCATGCCACCATCAGGGTCCCTAAAAATCTCTAATACAGCATCAGCACGAACATCCAAATATCATAATCTAAACCCATTAAATAATATGTGGGTGAAGGTCTGGGTAGAATTAAAGTACGCCATACAGTGTTGATCTTTATGAGTACACTGTTGAACTAGAGTATTTCAATTGTCCCAACATTTCCAGCATGCTGTGGTGTGACAGGCACACAATAGCAGTTATAGATTTTTCCAGTTCAAATAAGGAGAAGAAAAAAGTTAAGGAGTCTCCAGTCAAAATGCTGTTTTGAAATCCATTTGGGAAAATTCCAACTGAGTTCCTTAATTAGGCTTCAAGAACTAGGAATAATCATCCATGTCTCTCAGCTCTGCCATCTGGGCTCTCAGCTCCAGTCTTTGTGCTCTCGCTTCTACCCTCTGAGTCATTATCATTCTCTTTTTTCCCCATCTAAATTGTTTCATCAATCTACTTTCTGCTAGTAGAATCTTGTGGACCTAATAGTATTATTTTTGTGTATTCTTTGTCTCTTTCAGTCCAAGAATGAGGTGCATCTCTTGGTATAAATTCTCAAGAAACTTGTGGGTCCTGAGTATACTCATGTATGTGGATAAAGGCTAAATTCACAAATCTTTTTTGAGATATTTTCTTTCCATATTTGGCTTTTACTTAGATGACAGAAGGACAGTTCCCTTAAGTGTCCTAGAAGCCCTCTAGCTTTGTTTGAGATCTTTGAGGCACATTCTTGATATCTTTGAATGAACACTGCAATTTTGATCTTTCTAACATTTCAACAAAGATTTGGAAATTTGAACTTCAGTATTTTTCTATTCCTTTTTCTCCATCTATGTTTGGTTGTAGCAGACATTTCTGAATTTTTTTTTATTTTTACCATCTGGAAGGGGCTGAAAATTACTTAAATTAACATCCCCACTCCCTTTAACTATTCTTCTCCAACCTTGCCTCTTTCCTCTCACATTTTCCTACAAACAAAAGTAAGATTTCAGGTTAACAACTTTTGCATTTGTGTTGAAAAGCTCCTCAGGTAAATATCCAAGTTTATCACTGACAGTTATGCTTTCTACTTAGGACATAATCTTGCAAATATTCTGCAACTACATAACAAAGGGTCTCCCTTCACCCTATTTCCAATAACATACTCTTCACTTCTTTTGTTTGTGAGAAGGACTTGAAACACTTGTTGCAGAAGATCAAATAATACAGCCTTCAATAATGGATTGCATCTCAATGTCAAGAAAACAAAGATTCATACCATTGGACCAACAGGTATCATCATGCTATATGGATAAAAAGATTGAAACTGTCAATAACTTTATCTTACTTGGATCCACAAACAACACTCTTGATACTGTTGTTGTTGTT
>NW_006400121.1:409235-410745 GCF_000299155.1 Elephantulus edwardii
CCAAGGACTGGTCCCTCCTTACAACATGTCCAAAGTATGTTAGATGGAGCCTCAGAATCCTTGCCTCCAAGGGGCCACCTGGTTTGACCCTTTACAGGATGAATCTGTTTGTTTTCCATGGTCCATGGTACTCTCAGTACTCTTCTCCAGCCCCACAGCTCAAAGGCATCAATTCTCCTTCTAACCTCCTTAGTCATTGTTCAACTCTGATGCATAACAAGTGATTGCAAAGCCCATGGCCAGTGTCCGACACACCTTAGTCTCCAGAGAGACACCTTTGCTCTTCAGTACTTTGGAGAGGTCCCTAACAGCAGACTTTCCCATGGCAATGCTTCTTTTAATTTCCTGGCTACTGGTGTCAAGAGTGTTGACTGTGGAGCCAAACAAACTAAAGCTGTGAACAATCTCAATCTCTTCACCATCCATCCTGATGCTGCTAATTGGTCCAGTGGCGAGAATCTTTGTCTTCTTGACATTGAGCCTCAATCCATATTTGAGGCTGCAGTCCTTGACCCTCTGCAGCAAGTGCATGAGGTCCTCCTCAGTTTCCGCAGGCAGGGTTGTGTCATCTGCATAACACAGATTGTTAATAGATCTTCCACCAATCTTGACCCCACATTCTTCCTCATAGAGCCCAGCTTCTGGAAAATCTGTTCTGCATAGAGGTTGGAAAAGGTACGGAGACAGGACACATCCCTGGTGTACACCCTTCCCAATTTTGAACCATGCAGTGTTTCCTTGCTCTGTTCTGATGATTCCCTCTTGGTCCAAGTATAGGTTTCACAGTAGCACGATCAAGTGTTCTGGGATTCCCATTCTTCCCAGAGTCAGCCACAGTTTGTTATGATCCACACAGTCAAACGCCTTTGCATAGTCAATGAAACACAGATATACATTTCCTAAAACTAAAAATTACCAAGAAAGGCTCAATAAACATGAATGGTCAGAAGAAAGAATTCACAAAAATGAAAATAGCCTAAGTAAGATAATTAAGAATAGAAAGAAAAAAGAGTGAAGAAAGTGAAAAGAACTGTAAAGATCTATGTTTGAACAACAAATGCATAATGAGAGCTCCAAAAGCAAAGGGAAGAGAGAAAAGGGCTGAAGGAAAATTTGAAAACATAATGAGCAAAACTCCTCAAGTTTGATTAAGAATCTTAATTAATATATCCAAGAAACTCAACGAACTCCAAGAAGAATAAACAACAACAAAAACTCCATACTGAGGCTCTTAAGAACCAAACTATTGAAAATTAAAGACAAAGAATATTGAAAGCAGCAAGACTGTAGACACTTATCATAGAAAATAGATCTTCAGTAAGCTTAACAGCTGATTTATCACTAGAAACTATGAAGGCCAGAATACAGTTGGATGAGAAGGTGTTGGGTTTTTTTGGGGGGGGGTTATTAAATTTTATTAGTTTTAATGAACATTTACAGAGATTTTGGGTTTTTATTCATTCATTGTTGCACTGTTTTCTCCACCCTCATCCCCAGTTCGTTCTTCTTT
>NW_006400121.1:411369-415220 GCF_000299155.1 Elephantulus edwardii
CCCCCCACCAGACATTACCCTCTTGGAAAAGTAAAAGAAAAGATTCTTTCATTAAGACTTTCAATGAAGAATTCTATTATCTGGCATAATCAAACTCCAGTATGAAGGTAAAACTAAGATATTCTTAGATTTAAAAAAAAAACAAACCAAAACACACCTTAGAGAATTTGTCACAAGCAAACCTGTCTTATAAGTGATTAAAGGAGTCCTTGAAATTGTCAATTATTTCATCTTAATTGGATACACAATCCCTTGGTACCAGCAGTTAGGAGATCAGGAGATGAGTTATTGTTGTTGTGTATCATCAAGTCTGACCCTTCAGTAGGTATTCAGATGCAGTTAATCACATGGGAGAAGACTGTCCGTTTTTCTTTCATGGAGTATCTGGTGGATTCAAACTACATGCCGTTGGGTTTGCAGAGCATCTCCTTACCACCAAGAGTCGCCTAAAAATAAGAAATATTGGGAAAATCTACTGTCAAGGACTTTCCCAAATTTCTAAAGAGCAATGATGTCAACCTAAACACTAAGGTTTGTTGTTGTTGTGTACCACTGAGTTGAAACTGACCCTAGGTTTTCCAATGCAGTTAATCGCATGGGAAGAAACTGCCCATCCTTCTTCTATGGAACAGCTGGTGTATCTGAAATGTGTGCTTTCGGGATTGCAGCACAGCTTTTTACCACTAAACCACTAGAATAAGGTTGTCATTGTTGTAGTTTTAACATTGAGTCAGAACTGATCTGAGCTGACCTTCCAGTGGTTTTTCAGAGGGAGTATCGATCGGCATATGAGAGGAGATTTCCCATCCTCTCCCCATGGAGCAGCTGATGAATTCGAACCAGTACACCTGATCAAATCCATGGCCTTTCCAATTACTTGTTATGCATCTGAAAACTGAAAAATGAACAAAAATGAAAAAGAAAAATCAATGCCTTTGAGTTGTGGTGTTAGAGAAGAGTACCAAATATTCCATGGACTATCAAAAGAACAAACAAATTTGTATTGGAGAACGGGCAACCAGGGTGCTCCTTTGAGGCAAGTATGGTGAAACTTCATCTCACACACTTAGATCCTATTATTAGGAAGGGTAAATCCTTGGAAAAAGATGTTTGGAAAGATGGTGGGTCAAAGAAAGAGAGGAAGACCCTCAATGACATAGATTAGCACAGTGACTGCAGAAATGAGCTCAAGTATATCAGAGATAATGAGGCTAGCACAAGACGGCAGGGTATAGATCTGCTGTTCATAAGGTTGTTATGAGTCATAGTTGATTCAACAACAGCAACATTCAGCTAATATAAAAAATGTTAGAAACACAGTTCTACATAAAAAATTCTGAATTATTGTTTTTGGTCATGCAACAAGCATATTTGTTGTTAGCTATCATTGATTCAGTTGATGATTACTCATATCGAACCTGTGAAAAAGAGATCTAAACCCTGCTTTATCCTACACCATCTGCATGATTTCTGATATGCTCGCATCCATTGTTACAGTTATTGTGTCAGTTCACCTGGCTAAGAGTCATCCTCTCTTTCTCTGATTCACCATGTTTCTCAGCAGGACTTTTCTTAAAGTTTAGCCTCTTTGAAAACATATCCAAAGTATGTGAATCAAAGTTTTACCATCCTTGTCTCTAAGAACTACCATAATTTCACTTCCTCCAAGAAAGGCTTGTCTGTCTTTTTTGGCAGACCATGGGCTATTCAATACTCTTCTCCAACATCAAGATTCAAAGGTATAAATTCTTCTATTTCATTTTACAACATTCACATACATAGGAAGCAACTGAAAAGACTTCACTGCATTGGAAGAGATGAAGGAAAGAACTGTTTAAAAGGAATATATTATTATTATTAGGAATATACAACTGTTGTTGTATAACAACAGTCCAGAATAAGAGATGCATTGCAGAATGGACTGGAGGAGGGCTGGGGTGGAGTGGAGAATGGAAGAAACTGTCCTACAATGAATGAAGTTGGATGTTGGTTTGTTGTTGGTTTTTTAACAGTGAACTGGAGGGGAGGGGGTAGGAAGGGAAATGTGCAACAATGAATGAATGAAAAATCAATTTTTCTGTAAACTTTCATTAAAATTACAATGTCATTGTTGTTATTATATGTTGTTGAGTCACCTGTGATTGATTGTAACACCATGTACAACAGCATTAATATCTGCCTTATCCTGAGCCAATCTCACCATTTCCAACAGACCCAATCCCACTTCTCCAGTCACTGAGCCAATCCAGCAACCTCATCCTGGGTCTTCGTCTCCTGCACTGTCCCAGTGTTGGAGAGGATGTGGTGAGATAGGAACTCTCGTACATTGTTGGTAGGATTATAAAATGGCACAACCATTCTGGAAGGCAATTTAGCGCTTCCTCAAAAGTTGAACATAGAAATTCCATATGACCCAGCTATTCCACTACTTGGAATATACCCTGAGAAAATGAGAACTGAGGCACAGACACTTGTACATCAATGTTCTTAGCAGCATTATTTCTCATCGCAAGAACATGGAAACAGCCCAGATGTCTAACTACAAATGGATGGATTGAGAAATTAGGATACATTCACACAATGGAATACTATGCAGGAGTAATGATTTTGTAAATTACTACCTAACTTGGGAGGGACTGGAGAGAATTATGCTAAGTGAACTAACTCAGTCCCACAAAGACAAATATTGTATAAAACCACTATTGTAGAATAAGTATAAGGATCCAGAGATTGAGGGTGGCAGGGGGTGGGATGGAAGCAGAGGGATGAGGATGTTTAGGGGGAGGGGAGATTACTCATGGAGTTGTACAATTTGATGAGGGAGGAGGTGAGGGAAATTGGAAGAACCTTTTCTGGAGAACAAGGTATTTGAATTTTGTAAATAAACTAGTTTAACAATGATAAAAAAGTTTATAAAAAAAGATTTAATTGTGGTGCAAAGAAAGTACAAAGAAGAGAGAGCAGAACCATATTGAAGAAAGATTTTTCTACACTGCTGCAATTAAGTGAGATTAATTCTAACTGCAGTTAGATGTCTTCAAGTCACCTTTAAGTCACAGAATAAGTACAACAGAATAAAGTAATTCTCAGTCTTGCATCATCCTCACAATTGCTGCTTTGTCAGAGCCCATTGTTGTAGCCCATCTGTCAATCCATTTCATAGAGCATCTTCCTTTTCTACACTGACCCTCTGTGTTAAAGCCCAGTGTATTTGGGAAACCAAGGGTTGATTTCTTATATATCATGTATAAAGCAAGCGAGAGTCTTACTCTGAACATGCTATGCGTCCAAAATATATTTTGAACATACAACATGTCCAAAGGAAGACTCATCATTCTCATGTCTCACTATTCTCACTTCTAAGGCAGACTTGTCCATTTAAGAAACTGATAAATTACTGTTTGATAAACTAGATAATTATGAATAAAGGCATTAATTGTAATCCTTAGGAAAATAAAGCAATAGCCTCATCATTCTTGCCTCCAAAGAGCACTGAGGCTGCACCCTCTTCAAGAGATATGTTCAGTCTTCTTCTCCAACACCACAGCTCAAAGACGTTAATTCTTTTTCTGTCATCTTTATTCATTGTCCAGCTCTCAGATGCATATACATTTTAATCCTCAAACAAACATTATTACTTCTCAATAATTTGGTGAATTAATAATTTGGAGAATTGGCCAAGAGTGTTAGTTGTGGATTCAAGCAAGATGAAGCTGTTGATAGTTTACATGTCCTCATATCCACCAAAATGTTGCTTATCAGTTCAGTGGTAAGAATGTTGTTGTTGTTGTTATGTGCCGTTGAGTTGCTTGCGACTCATAGCGACCCTATGTACAACAGCCCTAAACTCC
>NW_006400121.1:415445-417680 GCF_000299155.1 Elephantulus edwardii
CTCCTCCTATCCTCCTTGGTCATTGTCCAACTCTCTGATGCATAAGAATACGTACAATAATTCTGCTTATAGGTCCAGAAGCAAGAATTTTTTGTTTTATTGACACTGAGATGCAATCCACATCAAAGTTTGCATTCCTTCATCTTCTACAACAAGTGCTTCAAGGCTTCTTCACTTTCAGCAAGCAAGGTTGTGTCATTTCCACAATGCAAGTTATAAAGTCCATGATTTATTGTTATTATTTTACTTTTAAAAGTCAATTATTCTTTAGAGTTATTTTAAGCAAAAAATCTATCATTAAGGGAAATTCTATACTTATACATACCCACTCACCCCAGTTCTATTCAGCAATGGAACTGGCTTATGATTGTTCTAGACAACAGTTAACTGAAATTTACCAAATCTAAAAAAATTGGCAAACTAAACCCAGAGCAGTTTTGTGGTTAATGGTAAAATATCTGAGTGGCCACCTGTCTAGATGTGAAAACACTTATTTATATATGAGTTGAAAGCCCACACTGTATCCAATATTTTTTGTCAACATCACCATTTAAACACATTAATTTTTCCTCTGTTATTCATTTTCATTGTTCACTTTTGCAGTCATAGGGAGCTATGTTGGCCTAGTGGTAAGAAGCTGTGCTATAATCTCAAAGGCAAATGCAATCTCAAGTGGTTTGAGTTTACCAGCTGTTCCATGAGAGTGGAATGAATAAACTCCTGCTGTGCAATTAATTGCCTCTGAAAACCTGCTGGAGGGTCAGCTATAAGTTGGCTCTGACTTGATGGCACATAACACTAACACCACCACCACCATGAGATTACTGAAAATCCATTATTTGAGTAGGGCACCTCTTGGTCATTGTCTTAGTTATTGCATGCCACTGTAACATAAATAACACAAGGATAAGGTTTTAAGAAGCCAAAATTTCTTATCTAATAGTTTAGGAGACTAGAAGTCTGAATTTAGGATGCCAGCTGTAAGGGAAGGCTCTCTTGCTCTATCTTCTCTAGAGGAAGGTTCCTTATCTCTTCTTTTTTTTTGGTACAAACTTTTTTATTATTAAAGATTTTATAATGCAACATGTATATTTTTTACAGCATATTCTTACCATTTACTTCCCCCCCATTCATTCATTGTTGCCCATTTTCCTCTCTGACCATCCTCTCCTCAGTTGATTTTTCTCTTTAAAAAAAATCTTAAATTGTTAAACAATCTCCCTCAAGTCCACAGTTCACTTTACTATGTATGCATTACTTTTTCTGTACTCTTGTCATGAAAATAATACCTAATCTTACATCCCTTTTAAACAATTCTCTCCCTCATCTGTTTCAATGCAGTACACATTATTTATTCCCTCTTTTCTTAGGTTCCCCTCAACCCGATGTCAGTCCCGTCTTACAACAGTGACACTATGCAATATTTGTACTTTTAGTAACTGAGATATTTCATGCAGCATAATGTCCTCCAGGGTCACTCATTTGTATAACATTTCATGAGTTCTTTGTTTTTCAATGCAGCATAGTATTCCATTGTGTGAATATACCACAGCTTCTCTATCCTTCATTTGGTGATGGGCACTTACTTGGGTTGTTCCAACTCGTTGCTAATATGAACAAAGCCAAAATAAGAATGAGTGTGCATATATCTGCTTGGGTAGTAGTTATGGTTTCTTTAGGGTATATTCCCAGTAGTGGAATTGCTGGGTCAAATGGTATTTCTATTTCAAACTTTTTGAGAAAGTGCCATACTGCCTTCCATGGTGGTTGTACCATTTTACATTCCCACCAACAGTGAATAAGGGTTCCAGTTTCTCCACAACCTCGCCAGAATTTGCTGTTTGCTGCTTTGTTGAATTTTGCTATTCTTATTGGGGTAAGATGATATCTCATAGTTGTTTTGGGTTCCTTACCTCTTTAAGGAGCCATATGCTTTTCCTTTGCCTGGTGGTTCACAGTGATATTTAGGGTCTCCTGGAACTAGTTCATGTGAGTAATACTGGTAAATATTTGTTGGTATCTTTTTGGGTTCATAGCCAGATTATAGTAATCCCCAAAAGTCTGATTATTTATTTTTCATCAATGTACAGGCACTTGAATAAAAGGCTTTAGGAATTTGAGGAAGGCTAAGAGAAAGAGAAATAGATAAACTTTTAAAAAAAATTTTATTTTATTAATTTTAATGAACATTTACAGAGATTTTGGATTTTCACTCATTCATTGTTGTACTTTTTT
>NW_006400121.1:417780-418798 GCF_000299155.1 Elephantulus edwardii
CCCCCCCCTGCGCCCGCCCCAAATGCACTCCACTATGCAACCTTAATTCTGGATTCCTGTGATGATCTTAATATGCTATAAAAATATATAAATTTTTGTCAGTGTAGTACGATTCATCCTCAATATTATCTAAACTCCTTGTTTAGGAGTTTAAATCTGTCTACTTCTTATTGATAATGTGTACCTGTATACATTCTTCTCTTTTTATAACTCTGAAGTGCTTAGATACCCACTCAGGTATTATTTAAACTTTAAGGCTCACACACTAAAAGGATAAACTCAGGACTTCAAATTACTAGTTAATTTACCACATAAATAATTCTATCATCTGGACTGGCACAGTTGAGAGCTTTATGAAAACCAGACGCTCTTCTCATGAGTGGTTGAATTACAATAAAAATTGAGTGCCTAAACTCAAATAGTATCTGATATTAAAGTGAGAACATTAATAAAAAAAGAATGAAGTCTTGGAAAATGGAATTGGGACATCCTCCCCCACCACCACCCTGCCCAAAGAACTAGAGGAATAAAATAAAAAGGAAGAACATGTTCATTATTTCTCAAGTAGATGCTGAACAGAGTAGGCAGAAGTGGAGGGGTATCTTGATGGATGGTGGAGCAAAGAAATAAGTGGGTCAGTGCACTTGTGTCAAAGGCAGGGACAACACTGAAACTAATATTTATTCCACAATAAGGGATATATTTTCACTTTTCCTGTTAAATGCTTATCTGTTGGATACTTCTCTAAATCTGAACATTCAGATTGACACACACTAGGAAGAAGGATTGGCCAGCCACTTCCAAAATAGCAGGCCTCTGAAAGCCCTATGCACAACAGAACACATGTAGAATGACAGAAAGGGCAACTGAGTATGGAAATACAAAGGAAGAGGAATAGTTGTAAGCAGACACTAGTGATTGGAACATGGAATGTGAGAACCATGAATGTAGGAAAATTAGATATTGTTAAGGAGGAAATGGAACGCATAAATATTGACATACTAGGCATTGGTGAGAT
>NW_006400121.1:420128-426857 GCF_000299155.1 Elephantulus edwardii
GGATCATTTAACATTCCGCCAAAAGCATCCTTGATTATAGCAACTCGAGGTTTGAATTTGTTCTTCAGTTCTTTGAGCTTAAGAAACGCTGAGCGAGTTCGGCCCTTTTGATATTCTGACTCCAACTCCTTGCATATTTCATTGTAATGTTTTGCTTTGTCATCCCGTGCTGCCTTTGGAAATCTTCTATTCAACTCTTTAGTATCTTGAATTCTTCCTTGTGCTTTGGCTACTCTGCACTCCAGTGCAATTTTCAGAGTTTCTTCTGGCATCCATTTTGGTCTTCGCTTCCTCTTCTGTCTTTGCAACGACCGTTTGCACTCTTCCTGGATGATACCTTTGATATCCTCCCACAACTCATCTGGTCTTCGCTCATTTAGTGTTCAAGGCCTCAAACCTGTTTCTGAGATGGTTCTGAAATTCAGGTGGGATAGACTCAAAGTCATATTTTGGTTGCCTTGGATTTGGTTTCATTTTCTTCAACTTCAGCTTGAACTTGCATATGAGTAGTTGGTGGATTATACCTCAACATAAAGAAATTAAAAATACAATAGGGCCAACAAGCAATATTATGATAATTGGAGAGAAGATTCAAGTTGTCAATTATTTCATTTTACTTTGATCCACAGAATCAGGCTAATTAAACATTTAGTGAGGAAACTTAAGGTTGAACCCTAGCTGAACCTTTAGTCAAGAAACTGAAGATTGTATTACACCAGGCAAATCTGTTGCAAAGGACATTTTTTTATGTTGAAAGTCTGGAGAATAAGGTTGACCTGATTCAGGCCATAGTCTTTGCAATTACTTGTTATACATCAGAAAGCTAGACAATGGCCAGGGATGATAGAAGGAGAAGTGATGCCTTTGAGCTGTGGTGCTACAGAAGAGTATTGAATACACCATGGCCTGCCAGGAAAACAAACAGGTTCATCCTAGAGAGGGTGAGACCAGCCAAGCTGCTCCTTGGAGGCAAAGATTCTGAAGCATCATCTGACATATTTTGGACATGTTGAAAGGAGGGACCAGTTCTTGGAGAGGTATGTCATGCTTGGGAGGGTAGAGGGATAGCACAAGAGAGAAAGACCCTCGGTGAGATGGACTGATTCGGTGACTGGGGTAATGGGGCTAGATGTGTCAGAGACAGAGAGATTGGCACAGAATATCGCAGGATTTATAGGTGTTGTACATAGGGTCGCTATGAGTCACAGGCAACTCAACAACACAATAACAATATTGAAACGAAATCTCTAAAGGATTGAAGAGCAAAAAAATCTTTAAAGGATTGAAAAGAAAGATATTTCTTTGAGAGCTAACGTGCACCTGACCCAAATAATGGGTTTTTCCAACGAACTGGTCCGAGTTTTGTTCTGCTTTACGTGAGGTTTTTAAGAGTTGTAATTGACTTGATGATACCCCAGCCAAGGAACTCTCATGACTTAACAGTTAAACACTTGATTGTTCAATGAAAGGTTGGTAGTTTTAATTACATTAGGTTCTCCACGGGAGAAAGGATTTGGTGATTTGCTCCTATAAAGACTTCAGTCTATCATCCTCTATGGAGTAGTTATTTTCTGTTACATAGAGTTACTATTTGTCAAAATTCACTTAATGGCACACAAGAAATATTCTAGCCAAGGTGGCATATAAGACCATCACAATTTGGTTCTAATTTAACTTTTAAAGATGATAACCATAAGAAGAGTAGAAAATTGCTCTGGTTGAATTCCATGCCATCCCAGGAAATAGATAAAGCACTAAAGACATTGTGGGTTAATATACTAAATAAGAAAATTAACATCTTGAAGATTGTCTATATGAAACCTGAGAGAGAAAAAAAGGAATGTCCATCTTAGAAATCTCCTGCTGATCATTAATCAGGAACACAAGAGGTTCTCTTTTCTAGAGACACAGCTACCAGGATACAAACATACTAGCAAGCAAATTCAGTAGTTTGCTTTAAAAAATATTGATAATGCCTAAGATATTTGAAAATGGACTGCTACTTGAGAAATTAAAGGGGTTGATTCTTTTACTGACTAAAATGATATACTGAGAGTGTCCTGCATTGCTTTCAAATGAGGGGAAAAAATGTTTCAATGGTTAGGTATTGATAAATGCAACCCTGAGAAGCTAATCCCATCCTTAGATACATTCAAGACTTAGAATTTCCACAACTAAGAAATTGAGTGAAAAGGCAAATTTACCTAAGAAACTAAGGCATGCCCATAATCATCTTGTCTGAAGCCATTACTCAGTACATAAAACCAACATTTCAATGTTAATTCTCTAAAATTATTTCTTTTGAGTAACTTGCAAAATTACTATAATTGTCATAAAAAGCAATTCCATTATGCTTGATTTCCTTTCTAATTACTGGCAATTCTGATTTAAATGCAATTAAGCAATTGTAAGTGGTTTTAACCCTTGACTGTACCTTTACACACCTTTAAAATCTAGATATGCAATATTTGATAGAATTTTTTTGCCTATAATCTTTTTTATGTTTTTAAAATACTATTTTAAGAAATAAATGCTTTTATTAACTTTAACTATGCAAATATGCTCTGCAATTTTTCATCTAAAGACTAAATTTGTATCTTTTTAAATAAAATTAAGCATTTGTGCAGGTGCAATTAATGCTCCAGGGAGACAGCCTGAATATGCAGCATCAACTACTAATTGAACATTCTAAATACACAGTATTCATCATAGTTTCTGGCTAGGACTAATGTTTCTCTAACCTCTCCAAATCTGTGTTACACTTAAGGGAAATTTTTCTTAAATGCAAAGAAAACAAAGGCATTTAGTACATTTAACTCTTTTAAAAGGGAGAAGGTGTGCTAATACTGTCAGAGAGCTACGGAGTATGAATTATCTCCACAGGTGTTTTCTTCTTTTCCTTGAAAACACCCCAGAATTCTCTTTGTAGTTGAAAAGCAACTGAGTTAATCAAGTAAGGAATTCAGGTCTTCTCATTACAAGCATACCTAGGAAACCTAATAAGCACACATAGCAAATAATTGTACATTTTAGTATATGATATTCATCAGCTTAAGTATACTAAACTAAGCCTAGTAGCACAAACATGATTAACAGTGTGGATTAGAGCAAGTTGTTGTTGTTATGTGTCAACAAGTCAAGCATGACTTATGAAGAACAGATCTGAACTCTGTCTTTTGTTGTATCATCCTCATGTCTGACATACTTGAGCTCATTGCTGCAGTCACTGTGTCAATCCATCTCACTGTCTTCTTACACTGACTCTTTTCAACTTTCCCCAGTATGATGTCCCTTTCCAAAGAAGAGCCCTTCCTAAGAGCATACCTAACATAAGAGAGATGAAACTTCACCATCCTAGCTTCTAAGGAACACTCAGGTTGCACCTTTTCCAAAGCAAATTTATTTGTTCTTTTGGCAGCCCATGAAATATTTAGTACTCTAGGACTCTTCTCCAACACCACAACTCAAAGGTATCAATTCTTATGTCATCATTATCCATTGTCGAACTTCCAGAGGCATAGCAAGTGACTGGAAAGATTACGACTTGAATCAGACACACTACAGTCTTCAAACTGACATTTTTCTCAGTACTTTAGAGAGTTCATTTACAGTAGACTTTCCTAATGCAACATATCTTTTAATTCCTTCACTATTGGTATAAACAATGTTGACTGTAGATCCCAGCAAAATGAAATCACAGACAATGTTAATCTTTTCTCTATCATAATGTTGCCTATTTTGTTGAAGACAAAACTTTTATTGAAGGCTATAATCTTTGACCTTTGGCAGGTAGTGTTTCAAGTCCTCCTCACTTTCAGCAAGCAAAGTCAGGTCAGTTGTTTTTGTGTACTGCCAAGTGACTCTACGTAAAATAGCTCTGAACACTGCCATATCCTGAAACAATCTCACTGTCTCAGAAACACCTACCCCTATCACCCCAGTCACTGTGTTGATTCATTTCATCCAGGGTCTTCCTCTCCTACATTGTCCCTCTCTCCTTCCAAGCATGATGTCCTCCAAGAATTGGTCCCTCCTGGCAACATGCGCAAAGTATGTCAGATGGAGCTTCAAAATCCTTGCCTCCAGAGAAACTTGATTTCATCCTCTAATTATAGACCTCTTTGTTATTTTGGCAGTCCATGGTATGTTCAATATTCTTCTCAGCACCACAACTCAAAGGCATTAATTCTTCTGTCATCCTTATTCATTGTCCAGTTTTCTGATGCATAGCAAGTAATTGGGACGATCATAGTCTCAGACTAACATCTTTGCACTTCAGCACTCTGGAGAGGTCCCTGATAGCCAGTTTTCCTAATACAATTTGTCTTTTTATTTCCAGGCTGCTGGTTTCAAGAGTATTAATTGTGGACTAAGCAAGCTGAAATTGTTTAGAATTTCAATCTCTTCGCCATCTATCATGATGCTGTCAACTGGTCCAGTGGTGAGAATATTCATTTTCTTGATGTTGAACTTCAATACATATTGAAGACTGTAGTCCTCGACTTTAGCAATAGATGCTTCGGGTCCTCCTCAGTTTTGGCGAACAAGGTTGTCATCTGCATAAATCATGTTGTTGATGAGTCCTCTTTCAATTCTAATGCCACATTCATCCTTGTATGTCTCCAAATGATCTGTTCCACATACAAACTGAAAAGGTATGGGGGAAAGGATGCATCCCTGATGCACGCCTTTCCTGATTTTGAACCATACAGTGTTTTCTTGCTCTGTCCTGACAACTGCCTCCTAGTCCAAGTATAGGTTTTATATAAGCACAATCAGTTGTCCTTGGATTCCCATTCTCTTCAAGGTTAACCACAATTTCTTGTGATCCACACAGCCTTTGTGTAGTTAGTGAAACACAGATAGACATTCTTTTGGTACTCTCTGCTTTCAGCCAAGATCCATCCGACATTAACCATGATGTCCCTAGTGCCACAGCCTCTTCTAAATCCAGCCAGTACTTCTAGTAGTTCTCTGTTCCAGTTGTTTTTGGATAATCTTTATCAAGATTTTGATTGCATGTGATATTAATGATATTGTTCAATAATTTCCACACTCTGTCCGATCACTCTTTTTTGGAATTGGAATAAAGATGGGTCTCTTCCAGTACGCTGACCAGGTAGGTGTCCTCCAGATTTCTTGACATAACTTGGTGAGAATGTCCAGGGCTGCATCTTTTTTCCTGAAATATGTCAATTGGTAACCAATCAATTCCTAGGGTCTTGTTTATTTGCCAATTCCTTCAGAACAACTTGAGCTCCACCTTCATCACCATTGACTCTTGGTCATATGCTGTTTAATGAAATTCTTCAGTGTCAGTTAATTCTTTTTGGAACAATATCTCTATGTACTCCTTCCACCTTATTTTGATGCATTATGGATCATTCAATATTCTACTCAAAGCATCTTTAAATATTGCAACTTGAGGCTTGGATTTGTTCAATTACTTCAGCTTAAGAAATGCCAAGCAAGTCCATCCTTTTTTATTTTCGGACTCCAGCTCTTTGTGCAATTCATTACAATACTTTGTTTCATCTTCCTGAACTAACCTTTAAAATCATCTGTTTAGCTTCTTACTTTCTAGGTTTCTTCCCTTTGCATTGGCTTCTCTGCACTCTAGGGAAGTATTCAGAGTCTCTTCTGACACCATCTTAATCTTTTCTTCCTCCTCTTTGTCATGACCTTTTGCATTCATCATGATGATGCTATTCTTTATATCTTCCCACAGTTCATCTGATCTTCATTCATTGGTGTCCAAGACCTCAAACTCATTCTTCAGAGGGATTTCAATTCAAGTGGGATAGACTCAAGGTGAAATTTTGGTCCCTTTGTATTTGATTTCCCTTTCTTTAGCTTTAGTTTGAACTTACATATGAGTAGTTGATGGTCTGTTCCACAATCAGCACCAGCCTAGTTTCCACAGCTGATTAAGCTTCTCCAATGAGTCTTCCCACATATATATAGAATCAGATTCCTGTGTGGACCATCAGGTGAGGCCCATCATTTGTGTGTCATGTAGAAGGTATTCACAATTAATAGATAATTGATGGTTCAAAATTTTATCATTCTATCTCTAATCTCATTTCTATCACCAAGACCATATTTTCCAACTACTAATCCTTTCTTCCTTGTTTCCAACTTTCGCATTACAGTCAACATTATAATTAAATGCATCTTGGTTGCACGTTTGTTCCATTTCCAACTGTGGAAGTTGGTAGAAATCTTCTATGTTCTTCTCTTTGGCTCTGGTTGTTGGTGCATATATTTGAATGATAGTGGTATTAACAGGCCTTGTATGCATATGGATATTATCCTGTTGTTCACAACATTGTAATTCACAATGGATCTAGAGATGGTCTTAACTATGAATACAACCCTCTTTTTCTTTATCTTTTAATTTCCATATCTAGCATAGTAGATCATGATTATCCGATTTAAAATGGCCCAGTCCAATCCATTATAGTTCATCTGTGTCCAATATGTCAATATTTATGTGTTCTACTGATTTCTACCAACTATCAACTTTTACAGTCGGAGATAGATCGAACATGCAATCAAGATGCATTGATAATAATGGGTGACTGGAATGCAAAAGTTGGGAACATTGAAGAAGAATCAGTAGTAGGAAAACACGGGCTTGGTGACAGGAATGAGGCTGGAGATAGAATGATTGAATTTTGTAAAATCAATGACTTATTCATTGCAAATACATTTTATAAGAGACACAAA
>NW_006400121.1:429032-434640 GCF_000299155.1 Elephantulus edwardii
GTGACTGGGGTAATCGGGATGGGTGTGTCAGAGGCGGTGCGGTTGGCGCAGGATAGAGCAGGGTTTAGGGCTGTTGTGCATAGGGTCAGAAACGACTCGACAGCACATAACAACAACAACAACAACTTCTTCCTTAACAATGTCCAATTTTCCTACACTCACGCTTTTCACATTCCACATTCTACTCAATAGTGTCTGCTTACAACTGTTCCTCCTCTTTCGGGTTTACCAAAAGCAGGCCTCAGCCTCCAGTATCAAATATGTTAGTCTAATTTAATTATGCCCTATTGCATGTAGGGTTTTTGAAGACCTCTTATTTCAGAAGTGGTGTCCAATCCTTCTTCCTAGCCAGTCTAACTTTGGATGCCTAACTTTAGAGCAATATCTGACAGACAAGCAGTCTACCCAAAATAACAAATGGCAGATTCACTATTGCCCAATCCCTCTTTTTCACAGGTGCTGTGGTATCATTCCCCCGGCTCAGCATCCCACTCCATTCCCTCACCTTGTCCCTCCAGCACCTCCCTCCAACTACCTAGCTAACCCGATATGATGTCTCAGCTCTCTGGTCACTTCTCTCTGCTCGTTATCACTCCACTCCCCAGTGCTGTTGGAAAGCTGGACAGCTCTCCTCAGCAGCTGGAGAGATCCTCAGGGCTGGTGGGCAGGAGGTCCTAGTTCTGTTAGGAGCCAGTTCTGTAGGGGCTAGTTTCGGTACTGGAGGTTGGAACAGGGGATGGGGAGAGAAGGGAGGCAAGGATGATAAAGCTTCATCTCTTATACTTTTGGCATGTTGCTAGGAGAGGTTATTCCTTGGAGAGGGACATCGTGTTTGAGAAAATGAAGGGTCAGTGAAAGAGAGGAAGACCCTCAACCAGTTGGATTGACACAGTGAGTGCTGCAATGGGCTAAAGTGTATCAGAAATTGTGAGGATGGCAGAGGATAGGGCAGGGTTTAGATTTGTTGTTTATAGGGTCACTGTAGATCATATGTCACTTGACAGCACCCTAAAAACAATAACAGCAATGTGCTTTTCCCCCATATTGTAATATGATATAATTATTCTCCTCTTTGACAATGTAAAATTGTCCTCAATTTTATTTAATATCAATTCTAACCTTTACCTGTTAAAAAGGGAGCTCTGGTGGCTTAGTGGTAAGGAGTTGTGCTGTCAATTCAAAGGCATGCAGTGTGAATTCACCAGCTGCTCTGTGGGAGAAAGATGGGCAATCTTTCCCATGCGATTAACTATCTCTGAAAACTTTCTGGAGTGTCAGTTACAAGTCAATTCTGATTTGACAGTACATAACAACAACAACAACAACAACAACATAGGTTAAGAGTCAGAATTATAAAAAAAAAGAGTCAAAATTATCATTGGTCTGAGCCTTATAAGAAGAGTGACTCATGTTTCCCTGTTATTCAAGTCACACCCTTCCTTGGTTGTATGACTGGCATCCAATATACATGCACACTCTGCAAGGCTTTCCTTTGGTCTGTATCTTGCATTTGGCTCTTCATCATCTGACCTCTAATTCTTGGAAGTTGAGCTAACAGCCTGTCATTTGACCTGCTGATACTAAGATTTGCCACCATCTGCAGCACCAGTAAGCTAACGGCCCATCATCTGACCTGCTGATTGTGGGTTCATCAACCCCTGCAGCCATGTGAGTCAGGAGAAGCCTCCACATGATCCACAGATTTGGAACTTCCCAGGGGTGTGAATCATTTTCTTTATATAAATTTATTTATATGGGAAGTTGAAGAGGGAGAGAGACAAACACAGAGCGAGAGAAAGAGACAGAGAGGAACAGAGAGCACGGCCCTGGGGTCTGTTGGTTTTAGAAGGAATGATACAAGGAGAGAGACAAACACAGAGAGAGGAAAGTGAGAGAAGAGAGACGGAGAGAAGAGACACAGAGGTGATTTGTTTCTCTAGAAAAATTTAGCTTAAGATATTCACCAAGATTCCCGTCAGCATAATTTCAATTGACTGCTTTCAAACTAAACATCTCAAAACCTGAATTAATCATCTTTCTCCAAAAGCCATTTATAATCAAGATGTCTTGGTGTATGTTAAAAGAGTACAGCCATCATAGGGTTGGTGGTGTCTGACCTTCAGTAACTCCACAAAATGAAAATAATTTCCATCAATAACATCCAAACTGCAAATTGCTATGTAATCAAAGATCAATTTTGACCCTAACTGTTGCTCTCTGTACTCTATCAGATTTAATAAGTCATTACTTTATCCACACTCAATTTACAGACAGTCCTCATTATTTCAGTCTTTGTTAGGCAATTAAAAGTTTACATTTTGCTTGCAAATATTCAGGATATAAGTCTTCAATCAGGAATTTTCTGCCAGGTGCTTTTTCCAGGCAGCCCTAACCTCATTGGGCCCTTTCCCTCAACTCAGGGTTAGTGTTACAAAGCTCTTTTCAGTCTTTTCAATTACAGTGTCCCTCTCTCCTATTTTGGTTCTGGCTCCTGGGACAGTAGTTGTAGTTCAGTTAAGTCTTGTAATAGTCTCTAGTCCTCCACCATGTCTGTTATTCCTGCTGATGTAGCTGCTACTGATAGTATGGACTGGGAATCTGCATAATACAGGAAACTCTGGCTCTAAAGGATGAACTGCACTTTCTGCTTCTTCTTTCTTGATAGTCTTGAGATTCTTGTTTTCTGCCACTGAATCTGATCAATCTAAGACTGACATGATTATCATCCTTCCAAGCATGATGTCCCTCTCCAAGGACTGGTTCCTCCTTGCAACATGCTCAAAGTATGTCAGATGGAGCTTCAGAATCCTTATCTCCAAAGAACAGCCTCGCTTTACCCTCTCCAGGACAAAAGTATTTGTTCTCCTAGCAGTCTATGGTATATTCAATACGCTTCTCCAGCACTACAACTCAAAGGCATCAATTCTCCATCTATCATCCTTAGTCATAGGAGACTTCAAAACATTACTATCAATAAAAGAAAGAATTACCAGAAAGAAACTCAACAAAGATGCTGAAGAATTAAACCACACCATTAAACAGCTTGATCTCATAGGCACAGACAGGCAAAAGCAACACACACAAAAAATCAGTATATATCTTCTTCTCCAATATCCATGGAATATACTCCAGAACAGATGACATTTTAGGTCACAAAGTAAGCATTAATAAATTTTAAAAAACATAGAAATAGTAAAAGCATCTTCTCAGACCACAATGCTATAATAATAATTAATAACAGGAGTATAAAGGAGAAAAATACATACATTTGGAAGCTTAACTTGTGCTCGCTTCGGCAGCACATATACTAAAATTGGAAGCTTAACAACACTTTGCTTGAACATGAGTAGGTAATAGAAGAAATATCAAATTAAATAAAGTTTCTTGAAATAAATTACAATAAAATCACAACTTACCAAAAGCTCTGCAAAATAGCCAAAGAAAAAAACATGATAATTGATTCATTAACCCAACATCTCCAAATAGTTGAAAAAGTATATATAAAAAAATCCCTGCAGCTCTAAAAAACTGAGAAAAATTCCAGGAGTTGATGCTTTGAAAAGGTCAATAAAATTGACATATCACCAGCAAAACTAAAAAAGGAAAAGACACAAATATCCAAATAGAATATGAAAGGGGCAATGTCACAGAAGAACCAAAATTAAAAGGTTAAAAAGGGAATATTAGGAAAAACTATACTCAAACAGAAATGAAAATCTAGAGGAACTGAACAAAAACTTTGAAACTCACATCCTACCTAAACTGGCACAGATCATAATAGAAAACCTGAACAGACCCATTACAAAAGAAGAAGTTAAACATGTAACAAAACAACTTCCTACAACAAAAACAGCCCTGGCCTAAATGTTTTTGCTAGTGAATTGTATCAAACATTCAGAGAAAAACTGTCACCAATTCTACAGAAAGTATTTCAGAAAATAGAAAAAGATGGAATTCTCCCAGACTATGAAACAATCATATCCTTGATACCAACATCAGGTAAAGACACCACCAAAGTAGAAAACAATAGGCCAATATATCTTATGAAAATGGATGTAAAAATACTCAATAAATCCTGGCCAATAGAATCCAACAATAAATGAAGAAAAAAAATTCACCATCATCAAGTGGGGTTGATAACAGGTATGCAAGGATGGTTCAACATAAGAAAAAGAATCATTATAATTCACCACATTAACAAAGTATAGAACAAGAACCAAATGATCCTCTCAAGTGATGTAGAGAAGGCCTTTGACAAAATCCAACACACTTTCCTTATTAAAAAGATCAACAAAATAGTAATAGAGGGGAACTTTCTCAACATAGTAAAAAAGTATATATGCAAAACCAAGAGCCAACGTTGGTCTCAACAGAGATTGAAGGCATTTCTTTGAGAACGGGAATTAGGCAAGGATGCCTATTATCATTTCTTCTACTCAATATTGTATTTGAAGTCTTGTTGTTGTTATGTGCCATCAAGTCACCTGAGACTCATAGCAAATATTGGAAGTCTTAGTGATAGCAATAAGAGGAGATAAGAATTGTCAAAGGAGGTAAAATTATCTCTATATGCAGATGATATGCTAGTATATTTTAAAAACCCTTAAGACTTAGCAATAAAACTACTGGACATAGTCGATCAATTCAGCTAAATGGTAGGATACAAGATAAACATACAAAAATCAATTTGCTTTCCTATTGTGACAAAGAAAATATAGAATTAGAGCTAAGAAAAACAATACCCATCTCTATAGCTAACCACAAGATTAAATACATGGGTGTAAATCTATATCATGCTCATAAATACTGTGAAAACAACAATCTACCAAAGGCAATCTACAAATTCAATACAACCCCAATACAAGCATACCAGTTCTATGTACAATGTATTCCTGGGGCCTTATTTTTTGCTATTTCCTTCAAAGCAGCCTGAACTTCTTCCTTCATCACCACAGGCTCTTGCTCATATGTTGTTTCATGAAATTCTTCTGTGTCTGCCAATTCCTTTCTATACAGTGACTCAGTATATTCTTTCCATCTTCTTTTAATACTTGCTGGATCATTTAATATTCTGCCTAAAGCATCCTTGATTATAGCTACTCGAGGTTTGAATTTATTCTTCAGTTCCTTGAGCTTAAGAAATGCTGAGCTAGTTTGGCCCTTTGATTTTTTTTTTTACTCCAACTCCTTGAACATTTCATTGTAATATTTTACTTTGTCATACTGTGCTGCCTTTTGGAATCTTCTCTTCAGCTCTTTACTATCTTGAATTCTTCCTTCTGCTTTGGCTTCTCTGCGCTCCAGTGCAACATTCAGAGTCTCTTCGGACATCCATTTTGGTCTTTTCTTCCTCTTCTGTCTTTGCAATGATCGTTTGAACTCTTCCTGGATGATACCCTTGATATCCTCCCACAGCTCATCTGGTCGTCTCTCATTAGTGTTCAAGGCCTCAAACCTGTTCCCGAGCTGGTTCTGCAATTCATGTGGGATAGACTCAAAGTCATATTTTGATTCCCCGTGGATTTGTTTTAATTTTACCCAGCTTCAGCTTGAACTTTCATATGAGTAGTTGGTGGTCTATTCCACAATACTGAGCTTCTCCAGCAGT
>NW_006400121.1:436415-438992 GCF_000299155.1 Elephantulus edwardii
ATTCATCCTGGAGAGGGTTAACCTGGGTGGCTCTTTGGAGACAGGGATTCTGAGGCTTTGTCTAACATACTTTTGACATGTTGTAAGGAGGATGTCTTTGGAGAGAGACATCATGCTTGGGAGGTTGGAGGGACAGCGTAGGAGGGGAAGACCCTCCATGAGGTGGATTGATTCAGTGACTGAGGTAATCGTGGTGGGTATATCAAAGACAGTGCGACTGGTACAGGACAGAGCAGAGTTTACGGCTGTTGTACATAGGGTCGCTATGAGTCGCAAGTGACTCGACGGCACTTATCAACAACAACAATTTTTACATTCTTTTACTTAAAACTCAAATTGATTGCTGTTGAGTTGGAACTCATAGCTGATCCTCTGCTTAGTTTTCGGAGGCTGTAATTGCACAGGAAGAGATTGCTCAGTTTTCTTCCATGGATGGGCTGGCTGATTTGAAAAGTGAGGTGCCACTTTTGGATTAGCCATGTAATTCCCCAGAAAAAACCCTAAGAGAATTCTGTTGAGTACTCCCTTCCTTGTTTTGGAAAAGGAACAATTATGGGTTCCTTCCAACAGTTTGACCAGATAGCTCTCATCTAAGTTTCTTGGCCTAAACATGTAGGCAGATCTGGGGCTGTGTCTGTTTGCAAAAACAATTCCATTGATATTCCATCAATTCTTTGGGCCTTATTTTTATCAATTCCTCAGTCCAGCATGGATTTCTTCCTTTAGTATTATTGGTTCTAGATCACATGCTACTCCTACAGTTCAACCTTGGTCAATTTGTTTTGATTCAGGGACTTTGTTATCCCTCTCATCTTCTGCCTTATCCCACAGTCCTGAAGGGTAGAAATATGATTCCAGGGTTTGAAATCTGAGTGGAATTCCTTTTCCTTTCTGTGGTTCTTGGGGAAGGTCCTTGTCTTTTCCGTTTCCTGGCTCATTAGAGACGTCCATGTGATTGGCATCTATTTTTTCCCCACCTCTGTTTCTTTCATATTTCAATACATTAAACTGATCCTGCCTCATTATGATAGCAAAAAAAACCCCATAACTAATGAGATCTTAACCACAGGTAAATCAATACCAAATCCACTGAGTCATGCCTGAGTCACAGAAACTCTTATTTGGTTTTCTGAGGCTGTAAATCTTTATTGGAGGAAGCAGCACACTTTTCTCCCATTGAATGCCTGGTAGATTGGAATTGCCGACTACTTGATAACACATAACACACTATACACTTCACTGCTCTTCATCAAAGGTAAATTTGTAGTATACTTTGGGAGACAAAATTCTATTTAAAGTAGAACTAAGTTATTGATTTGCTTATTTTGTTACTTCAGTACAATGGCTAGAAAGACTAGGTCAAAGTCACAGAAGTTACAAAAGCAGAAATCTTTGACTCACACTACTCTAGTTTTGGAGTGTAAATGTTGTTCTCACTATTATGCTAGTAGTAGTTTTTTTGGTTTTTTTACAATTTATCTTTACTACAATGATAACTCATTTCTATTACTACTTTTCTCAGTTTCTAAGAAAAGCTTTCTTGCATTTCCTCCCAGTACCTGTTTAGTTGCTGATATAGTTTTTACTGTTTAGACTGTTAATGAGTGAACTGGGCAGACCTAATGGTATAATGATTAAGCACTTAGTCTGCAAACTGAAAAGTTTGGACTTACCAGCCTGTGGCATCTGAAAGAAACCTTGAAAACTGGCTATTCTATCCATTGCATAAGCCCTTATTGGGAACATGGTCTCTAGCTACCTTAGCTGCAGACACAATGTCTTGCAAGTCATCAATAGCTGTGAGACCAATATAACAGAATGCTTTCCACACTGTGAGAGATGGTGGTGGAGAGAGGGTGAAAAGACTATGGTAAAGTGTAACTAGAAAAACCTTGCAGATGGAGCCACAGTTAAAAGTATTTTTGTTTGCTGGATGATTCAGTTAAAAGCTGACTTGTAACTGTCCTGAGATAAAGTTTGCTGGATGATTGAGGAAACCAGAGGTACATTTGTGCTGAGGAACTGAATCTGAACGTTCACTAATTGAGGAATTGTGCCTTGTTTATCTATCTGGCTTGGAACTGATGAACTAAACACGGACTTGCATTGTATGATATTCTTTGCCTCCTCCACTCCCCAAACTATTTCCCTAATAAACCTCACAACTGTGAATAAAGGGTGTGGGTTAAGTAACAATGAACATATGAACTAATGATTTCATAGAAATAGGTGCAGGATCATGGGGGTTGGCATGTTTGACCATTATCTATTTGTTTGGTACTATAAATACTAGTAATGGAGACAGTTCCCACTTGTGAACAGTTAGAAGTCAGACTCAGCCACCCTCATGCTTCATCCGCTCTTTTACACAGCCATGCTGCTATCCTATGGAAAAGCTCTACTTTGCTTTATAGGATCACTGAGTCAGAATCCAGGGCAATGGGTTTTAATGTGGTGAATTAGATTGTCAAATGTTGTTGTTATGTGCATCAAGTCGCTTGCGACTCATAGCGATCCTATGTACAAGAGCCTTAAATGACGTTCTATCCTGTGCCAACCTTGCCTTCTCTGACACAC
>NW_006400121.1:439607-442209 GCF_000299155.1 Elephantulus edwardii
ATCTTTGTTTTCTTGATGTTGAGCTTCAATCCGTATTGAAGGCTGCAGTCTTTGACCTTCTTCAGCAAGTGCCGTCAAATGTAAAGTCATTCTTTCATTCCTGGAATAACACATTTGGTTAATGTGTTACCTTTTGAGAAGGACTATGTGGCTAACTATGTTAAGAATGATTTTAATCAGTACTCATAAAGCATATGAGCTATCATTTTCTTCATAACTCTCTCTCTGTTCTTGGTTTGGGAAAGAAGGCAATGGTTTACTTTCAGAATAAGTTGAAAAGGGCTCTTTCCCATTCTCTATAATGGCTTGTGCAAAATTGGTATATATTCCAGAAATGTTTAGTAGAAATCACTATAAAAGCCATTTGGGTCCTAAAGTTTGTGGGATTTTTTTTTAAACTCTAAGTTCAATTTATTTTTTATGTTACTAACTATTCATGCTTTTTCTGTAATTTTGAGTGAGTTTTGATAGGTTTTGTTTCAGGTACATTTGTCCAATTTTCTTTAGGTAACAGATACAGTGACATAAATTTCCTCATAATATTTATCATATATTCAATGCTTCTGGGATCCATAGTAATGTGCTGTTATTAACATAGTTCTAATTTGTCATCATTGTTTTTAGCCATCTAGGTAATTCTCAATTTTAAGGAACTTCCCAAAGGATGAGGTTTTAATTTCACTGATTTTTAATTTTACTATTTTATTGACACCTGTGCCTAGAACTTCTATTATTTTTATCTATCTGGAGTCCCTGGGTGTCAGAACATTTGAACACAAAACTACTAGCTGAACAACTGGATCTTTGAGTTTACTCAGTGGTCCCTAGAAAGACAGACAGGCCTGGTGATCGACTAAGGAAAGGTCACAACTTTGACAATTCTATGGAGCAAGTTCTATTCTACCCACAAGAGGTTGCCATCCAAGTAAAAAATGATTTGGCAACAATACTACCACCCATCTACACACCTGCATACATACATACATGCACTTTTCATGTTTATGATTACTTCTTTATTTTTTAAAGTGTATGGAGTGAATTTATAATAGTTATTTTAATATCCTTGACTAATAAATATATTATGTATCTAATACCGATACTGTTCTTATTAATATATTCTTACTAATATGCTTTCTAACTTCCTTGAACGCCTAGCAATTTTTGACTGCTTGCCATATATTGTGAATTTTACTTTGTCAAGTGCTAACATTTTGGGAATTTCCTTACATACTTTTGAGCTTTGTTCTTAGAAAACACTATGATCCTTTCAAAGCTTACTTTTTAACTTTGTTGAACAAGACCACGGTAGCTTGTATCTAGGGACAATCTAAGGAGCTTTAATAGCTTAGTGGTAAGGAGTTTTGCTGCCAGTCCACAGACGTGTAGTTTGAATCTACCAGCTGCTTTATGGGAGAAAGATGGGCCATCTCCTCTCCTCCAGCGGGATTAAACTGCCTCTGAAAACCGGTCGGAGGGTCAGCTATGAATTAGTTCTGATTTGCCCGCAATGAGTTTGTATGCTTTTATTTCTTTTTAGCTTTTATTTCTCTATTCTGAAATACTTTCCACACATGATGATGCACTGATCACAATCTGTCTGAAGACACAGAGCTCTGTGACCCAGCACACATCTCTCCTTTCTGGTACTCTGTTGTGTGGATTCTAGCTGCTTTCACCTCCTCGTGCTATTTCTATGCAGTAAACTTGGGTAACTGAAACACATTTTTACTAGACATGTAATCCTGGGATGACAGTTATTTTTTTTTTTCTGCTCAAGAGCCTACAATTACATTACTTTCTGGCTTCCATTACTGCTGCTGAAAGCCAACTGTTACCCTGACATTCCTTGAAGGTAATATGCCTTTTTATCCTTGACTTCTTTTAAGATTTTTGTCTTTGATTTATCACAGTTATAATCCGATGAGACTAGTGTGCATTTCTTTTACTCTTCTTGAGGTTCTTTAGTTTAATGTTTTCTAAAAGTTCTGAAAACTCTTCAGCCTCTAGCTTTTCAAGTGACTTCCCCCCCGCCTTTTCAGGGACCACAAGGAAACATGTGTTAGATCTATTCACTGAAGTTCTCTATGCCTCTTACTCATTTCTGATATTTTTATCTGTGAAATTATTTCTTCAGTGTTTCTTCTCTGTTCTGGTGGACAATTGGCAAGAAGTTGTGCTGCAATCCCAAACGCACGCAGTTCAAGGCCACCAGCTGCTCTGTGGGAGAAGGATGGTCAATCTCCTCCTATGAGATTAACTGCCTCTGAAAACCCACTGGAGGGCTAGTTATGGGTTGGTTCTAGCTCGATGGTAAAAAAACAGTAACACTTCTTCTGTTTATTGCAAGTAATTTATTGCCAAATATGTTTGAGTCTTAAAATTTTGGTTGTGTTTTATGCCCATGTATTATATTGGCTCTTTTCGAATCTACTATATCACTTTTTTCTTTTCCTCCTTGATCCAGTTGATGGTCTTCGTATCAGAAAGCTGGAAAATGACTAAAGATAATAGAAGAAAAACTGGTGCCTTTGAGTTCTGGTGCTGCAGAAGAGTCTTGAACATACCATGGACTGCCAATAAAACAAATAGGTCTGTCTTGGAA
>NW_006400121.1:460328-467616 GCF_000299155.1 Elephantulus edwardii
TGAAAGAAATGAAAAACAAATTTAAGCCTCAAGTTGCAATACTTGGCGATGCCATGGGCAAAATTGTAAAGATCCAGGAAGCATCAAAAGAAGATGGAGAGGATACATAGTCACTGTACCAAAAAGAATTGGCTGACACAGAAATATTTCAAGAAGCAGCATGCAATAAAGAGTTAATGGTGATGAGTGAAAAAAAAAAATTAAAGTTGCACCAAAGACACTAGCAAAAAATAAGGTTCCAAGATTTGATGCTAATTGACATGCTTCAAGTAACAGATGCAGCCCTGGGCATACTCACCAGTCTGACAGAAAATTTGGAAAACCTAGCCAACTGATTGGAAAAAATTCTTATTCATTACCATTCCAAAGATCTAAGAGGATGTGATATTATTGAACAGTATCATTGACATCACACACAATCAAAATACTGCTGACTTGCTAGAAGAGTACATTGAAAGAGAACTGTCAGAAGTTCAAGCTGAGTTTAGAAGAGGCCATGACACCAGGCCTCCTGATGTCAGATGAATCCTGGCTGAAAGCAGAGAATACCAGAAGACTGTCTATTTGTGCTTTGTTAACCATTCGAAGGCACTGTGACTTTTGGGGGACCATAGATTATGGCTAACACTGAGAAGAATGAAAATTCTAGAATTCTTAGTAGTGCTCATATGAAACCTGTAACTAGACCACTAGAAGCTGTCTGAACAGAGGAAAGGAACACTGCATGGTCTAAAACTAAGATGACAACCTCCTAACCCCTGGGCCAATAAGCAACATGATAGATGGAGATAAGAATGAAGCTGCCAATGATTTAATCTTACTCAGATACACAAGCAACATCCTTAGTAAGCTGGATTGAAGGCATTTTTTCCCCAATCACTTCCTATGCTATGCATCTGAGTGTTAAACAATGAAAAGCATGTCAGAAGAATTGATGTCTTTGAGTTGTGGTGTTGGAGAAGAGTACTGAATATCCCATAGACTGTCAAAGAACAAACAAATATGTCTTGGAGAAAGTACAGCTAGAGTGCTCCTTAGAGGAAAGGATGGTGAAGCTTTATCTCACATACAAGTTGTGAAGAGGAACTATTTCATGGAAAGAGGTGTTATGCTTAGACAGGTGGAAGGTAGCTAAGAATTTGCTAGAATACGTCAGAAATGATGCTATGACAAGATGACAGTGTTCACATCTGTTGTTCATGACTGCTATGACTATACTTGATAGCACTTAACAAGTTACTACCATTGTGGTGTTATCGATTTCTGCCTTCAAATATGTTAACATTTGTGTATTTTGTAGCTGTCATATGATGTTTAGATATCAATTAAAGTTATGAACCTCTTGCACTATGCTCTTGTTCTGTCAACTCTTTAAGCATTATATAGTGTTCGACCTTGTCTTTGGTGTTGGTTTTACCCTGACGTCTATTTTTAAATGAGATCTCTATTGCCATTCCTGCTCTTTTTTCCTTTAAGTTGGTATCCATTTTACCCTCTTTTTTACTTTTTATCCTTCCTTCTCAGTTGTGTGTCTTACATTGATTGGAGTTTTTGCAATCCAATCTGCCCCTCGTTTTCTCTTAAATGCATTTAAATCTCTTTTCACTATTAAATGCTTTTAAGGCATTCACATTTCAATGTGATCTGTAGGCTAGGTTTTACTGCTGTCATTTATTGGATCTTTTTTCTGTTGCTGAGGGCTACTTTTATCCTCCCATTTTTCAGCGTTATTTCTGTACTAAGGGCTTCCTTCAGTAATTCTTGCCAGGCTAGACTTGTTTTCACAAATTCCTTTGTCCTTACCTTTCTGAGAAAGCCCTAATTTCTCCTTATCATGTAAGAGAGAGTTTTGCCAGGTACAGGACTTTGGATTGGCAGTTGTTTTCTTTCAGTTTTGAATATACCATTGTCTTCTTGCTCACATTGTATCTAGAAAACAATACTTAATCATACTGGTTCTCCTTTGCAGGTTAACTCTTTGTTTTCTTGAGCTGCTTTCAGAATTCTCTCCTTGTCTTTGATTTTGTAGAATTAGACTACGATGTATCGTGATAGTTTTCTTTTGGGGATTATCCTACTTGGAATTTGCTCAGCTTCTTGGGTTTTTTCATGATACCTGGAATGTTTTCTTCTACTAATTCATTGATCATTTTCTTCCTATTCTCAGATTTCAGTTACTTGTATGTTCTTCTACTTATTGGTATCCCAAATACTTCTTATGCTTTCTTCATCTTCCTTCCTTCTTTTCCTCTACCATGTTAATGCTGAGGGCGCCATGTTCTGCCTCACTGATACTGTGTTCCATCTCTTAAATTCTGCTCCTCTGTCCCTACATGTTGACAGCTTCTGAGATGGTAGTCTTACTATTTTGGATTGCAATTTTTTGGTTTTTTATGATTTCTAGTATTTCATTTGTTCTGTCTGGTTTGTATTATGGTGATTTTAAAAATTTAGTTTTGCTTGTGGACTACCTCAGTACCTCAGGCATTTATATATTTCTTCCATTTTGGGGGGAAAAAGGTAGTAATTGTTCTTCTGAATTCCTAGTAAGGATTCCATCAGTCTTTCCTCTTCTGAGAGATTCACGGACGTTGGAGTTTGTGCGGGGGATTCAGGTAGTGGTCTGCTGCATCTGGGATATAGGGATGTTATTTTGGTTTTTTAAAAAAACCTTTCTTTTGGCATGTGTGTGATGCCTGATGGGGTGTCTGATCAATTTGTTCACTGTCTTCACTATGCTATTGGTTGGGAAGAGTGGTGGTTGGCCATGGTTAGTGTCTAATGCTAGAAATGCAGGGATCATAATGATCTTCACTCCAATGAAATATGTGCAGTAAACTCTGTTGTGCAGCAGGATCCTTGGTGAATGTAACACAGGAGAAGGCCTTTTGGGTGAGCCACTGGGTTGTTGCCTTGACTTGTCCTTTGGCAGAAGGGGTTTTTGTGTGCACTCATTGGACTCACTGGGTGAGTATCGAAGTTCCTGGTTCTACAGCCCAGAAATTCTCCGGAACACTCAAAATTTCTGTGATTTACATTTGTGGAGCACTGGTGGGCTGGTGACAAGGAACAATGCTAACAACTCACCAGTCAGTGGCTGGAACCCAGCAATTGCTTCAGGGGGAGAGTAACAGGCATGTCTCCCCACCCCTGTCCCCACTTGGATCCACTGCCTCTGACTACCAGGGCAGCTATCTGTATATGAGTCTGTGTGTCTCTGAATCAATGTGGCTGTGATTAAAATACTGTGTCTTTCATGGAATTCTTGTGATAAAATGCTTTTAAATTTGAACCAAAAAAGGGTCCTGTACTGGCTTCCACTGATAATCGGGTTTGCAGGGTGGGAGTTTAGTTTACTATGCTAGTAGGTGGCTAATTAAGTCAATGGATGAAGTCTCAGGGATTGTTAAGTGCAGCTGAGTAAGATTCATAGTGACTCCATGAACAAGAGATCTGATCCTTGTTCTGTCCTGTGCCATCCCCATCATCTCTGACACACTTGAGACCATTGCTGTAGTCACTGGGTTAATCTTTCCAACTGAAGTCTTCCTCTCTTTCACTGGTCTCCCACCTTTCCAAGCATGATATCCCTCTCCAAGGAAAAGCCTCTCATAGCAAAATGTCAAAAGTATATGAGACGAAGCTTCACCATCCTTCCCTTGAAGGAAAACTAGGGCTGTGCTTTCTCCAAGCCTTACCTGTTTTATTCTGTAGGTAGTTCATGGGATATCGAGTACTCTTCTCCAATAATACAACTCAAAGGCTTAAATTCTTCTCTTGTCATCTTCATTCATAGTCTAGCTCTCAGATACATCGCAAGCGAGTGAAAAGACCACAGCCTGAATCAGGTGCATCTTAGTGCTGAAACTGACATCACTGAGCTTCACTATTTTGGAGAAGTTCCTGAAAGCAGATCTGCCAAATGCAAGAAGTCTTCTGATCTCTTCATTGCTGGTACCAGGGAGTTGATTATGGATCCAAGCAAGATTAAATCATTAACAACTTCAGTCCTTTCCCCATCTATCATGGTCTTAGAGATGGACCCAGTGGTAAGGACCTGTTTTCTTGATGTTGAGACATAATCCATACATCTTCTGCATATCCTTGACCTTATGTTGAAAGCATTTTCAAGTCCTCACTTTCAGCAAGCAAGGTTGTGTGATCTGCATAATGCATGTTGTTTTCTCTGATTTTGTTGTCAGAGTCTAGTTCATAGACTTCATGGATTTCATAGAGTCCAGTTTCAGGAACTACTCACTCAGTATAATGACTTTGTAGAGAAAGGATACTACCTGGACACCTTCCTGATGTAAAGTCATGCAGTGTTCCCGTGGTCTATTCTGACAGCAGCTTCTTTACCTAGGTATAGATTTCACATAAGCACAATTAAGTGTCCTGGGATTCATAAATCCCACCCTCTGAATGTGCTTCTCCTCCTTTAACACAACTTTTAAAAATAGCTTTATTGTGCTCAGGGGTGTCTACCCGTCCTACTCAAGATAGCACTTACCTGCTCCCTGTGGGGTAGTGTGGGTGGGGTGAGCCATACACCAGTCTCAATGGAGATTTGTTCAGGTAGATGTCTACTAGTGGTGGGGAGCTGAGATCCTGTTGAACTGCCTGAGATACCGTCAGGATTTCCCTTGTACCCTTCCTTCCTTTTTAGAATTCCAAGCTCTTCCTGGAAGCAAGTTTCACCAGTGTTCTTTCTCCTGCCATCTGGTTTTGTGTTCTGAGATTTCCACCAACTTAAGACTGCTCGAATGTCACCCTTAGGCTGTTTTTGTGTTTTGTTTTTTAAATAATTCCTCCCCTGCTCCCCTTTTCTAAATGACCCTACAGAGATAGGCAGATTCCTCTGTCTAGTCTGCCATTCAACTGTAAGTCCCCCTTTTATGTAATGTTTCTATTTTACTCCATGCTCATTGTTACTCTTGGAAATTAAGTACATGGGACTGCTGAGATAGAATAAATGTGTCCTCTTTGTGACAGACACTGCTAGGTTGACAGGGGACTGTCAGTTGAAGACCACGTCAAATTATGTTGTATTGAGTTCCCCAGCCCACCATGGGTACAGGTGTTCAAGGTACAAAACCACTTGAGTTGGTCTATGGCCATCACTTCACAAGAATTTGACCTTCCCATTTTGATAGTCTTTAAATTAGGGGCTGGTTTCAGTTCTGGTTCTCCCTCACAGTGAGGATGATAACTTTTGGGGACTTACTGTAACAGACTGTTTCTGTAGAATTCTCACGCCTTGCCTCAATCCCCATAGACAGAAACCACAAACCTACTATTACCAAAATCCAATGTAAGTTATAAGAAATTATCTTGAGTCAAAGTTCTTTACCTAATTTCTACTACTCTCTCCAGGTTAAGGATTTCTCCACAGTTTTGGTATTGCAATAGTTTCTAATCTTTTTAACTCTTCTATTTTTAAAAACACAGTCTTGAAGGATTCATCATCAGGAATGTGATAAGGAGTATGTGTTAATTTATGAGAGAAAAATATCCAGCATTTAAAAATTGTTTTAATCAGGGAGGTTAATTAGAATAATTAAAATACCCTCAGAAATGGAAAGTCTCTGTAACATCCTGAATATATTAATGTTAAATAAACCTTTTTCCATTGAAGATACTCTTTTTTCTCTATTCAATCTCTTTTTCTATTGCATTTCTGCTGTTGCTGTTGGTGGTGGTGACCCTATGTACAATGCTTAACCCCTGGCTCTATCCTGCTCCTGCACCAATATGTCTCTGATACACCTACCCCCATTACCCCAGGCAATGAATCAATCCCATCTCTTCGAGGGTCTTCCTCTTCTGTGTTGTCCTTCCACTCTCCCAAGCATGATGTCCCCCTCCGAGGGACATCTGAACCCTCCTTGCAACATGTCTAAAGTATGTCAGAGGAAGCTTCAGAATCTTTGCCTCCAAAGCAGCCTGGTTTCATGTTCTCCAGGATGAACCTGTTTGTTCTCTTAGCAGTCCACAGTATATTCAATACTCTTCCCCAACACCACAGCCCAAAGTCATCAATTCTCCTATAATTCCTAGTCATTGTCCAGCTTTCTGATGCATAGCAAGTGATTGCAAAGACCATGGCCTGTATCAGGCATACCTTAGTCTCTAGACTGACATTGTTGCTCTTCAATATGTTGCAGAAGTCTCTGACAGCAGACTTACCCAATACAATTCATCTTTTAAGTTCCTGGCTGCTGGTACCAAGAGTGTTGACTGTATAGCCAAGCAAACTAAAGCTGTTAACAATCTCAATCTCTTTACCATCTATCATTATGCTGCCAGTCAGCCCAGTGGTGAGAATCTTTGTTTTCTTGATATTGTGCTACAATCCATATCGAAGGCTGAAGTCCTTGACCTTCTGCAGCAAGTGCTTCAGGTCCTCCTCAGTTTCAGTAAGCAGGGTGTGTCATCTACATAACAGACTGTTGATAAGTCTTCCTCCATTTCTGATGCCACATTTTTCTACATAGAGCCCAGCCTCCAGAATAATCTGCTTTGCATACAGATTGAAAAGGTATGGAGATAAGACACATCCCTGGCATACACCCTTCCCAATTTTGAGCCATGCAGCTTTTCCTTGCTGTTCTAGAAGAGAAAGATTTCAACCAACAAATTATATATAAATAGCATGTAATATATATATATAAATATCTGGGATGTGCACAGATCCTGTTCCTTTGTACAAGTTACTTAATTCATGCTGTAATACAATGTTCTTACCTGTTAAATAAAGAAATGGTAGTCTGGAAGTATGGATGTGGTAACAGAAATGGGGCTGAAAACAGTATGATCAAATTTTGTACGTTCAATGATCTGTCAGTCGCAAATATCTTCTTGCTATTTGGTAACAGAGAAGCTCAATAGTAGCACTCAAAATGAGGTCAGGTGCTGACTATTGAAAAGATCGCCAATTACTCATTCAAATTCAAAGTGAGGTTGAAGAAACTGAAAACAAGTCCTTGAGAGCCACAATATGATCTCAAGAGTATCCCACTTGGATTTAAAAACCATGTTAAGAATAGGTTTGAAGCACTAACACCAATGATTCAAAGACCAGAGGAACTGTATGAGGATATAAAAGATACCATTCATGAAGAGAGCCAAAAGCCATTACAAAAACAGAGAAGGGAAAAACCACCACTCAAAATGGATGTCAGAAGAAACTCTGCATAGTGCACCATAGTGTTAAGAAGCCAAAACACATTGAAGTCTATGGGGGAGAGAATAGTCTACGAGTATTATATTTTAGGGCATTATTTTTATC
>NW_006400121.1:467971-469654 GCF_000299155.1 Elephantulus edwardii
ACAAATGACTATAACTGAATGTGCAGAGAATTAGAAAATAAAAGAGAGAAGAACTTTCTCAGCATTTCTCAAAATTAAAGAACTAAAAAACAAATTCAAGGCTTGTAGTGTAGTGCTTAGAGATGCAACGGGCAAAATTCTGAATGGTTCAGGAAGCATCAAAAGATTGAGGGAATACACAGAATTGCTGTACCAAAAAAGAACTGGTCAACACTGAAATATTTTAGGAAACAGCATATGATCAAGAGCCAATGATAAGATGAAAGAAATTCAAGCTGCACTAAAGGTGTTGTCAAAAAATAAGTCCCGAGCCCATTCTAAGATTCTAAGACAGTGGCGGCAGCAGCAACAACTTAGCAAGCTGCGGAAACAGTGGACTCACGGAGGAGGGTCACCATGGCCTTCTACAGACCTCTGTTTATTGATAATTGAACAGTTAAACAGTTGATGACTGGTCTTCGGTGCGGATGGAGGCTCAGCATCAGGAGATCAAGGACTCCCAGGGAGGAATGAGTTAGTCCTGTGGCTCCTGGCCCCCTGCTGCCTCCATAGCTACATGACACTCCCACCACTGGACCCCAGGGATCCCTTCACCCGAGATGGATGGTAGGCACCGCCCCCCCCCCCCGCCCTCCACCCCTCCCTCCAGGCTGGTGCAGTGGAGCTGCCCCACCACCATTTGTTCTGGGGAGAATTCTTGGAGCCAAGATGGCAGCAGCGGGAGACAGGGCAGCAGGTTGGGGTCTCCCTGAGCAGGGCAGAAAGGAAGATTATCAGTACAATGGACTGATGAGAGTCTCTGTGAGCAGTCTATGACTCAGCAACATTTAACGGCAGCAAGTCTGAGACAGCAGATATCCTCAGTGCACCCCATCTTATGATCTGCTGTCTGCCTTTGCCAAGAACTGTTTAGACCTGGGGGGGGAGGGTCTGTTCACTACTCTCAGGTCCCCTTCACATATAAAGGCGGATGGCAGTGACATCTACTTCAAATTACAGTATGACCACTTATGGGGGGGTAATGGTGGCAGTACTGGAATTGGGGATGCTGCCCCTGGCCACATGGTCTTCAGTGAGGCAAGGGGTCCAGACTTCGGTGGGGGGGAACTTGGGGGGAAGTGTACCAGCCAGCCCCTGGGGTGTGTTGCCAGGCCCACGGGGGTTGTCATTTGGCCTTCGAGACAAGCTATTTGATTGGCCCCTGGTAGCAGGGGCGAGCTGGCCCTCGGGGTGAGCTTCTCAGCTCTCGGGTTGTGCCATCTGAACCCTGGGTAGAAAAAACTGCCTAGGGTATACAGAGAATTTTATGGAGGGTACCCCGAAAGCCCCTCTATTTGTAACTCACAAGTTTGTTTCCTCGAGATTTGCTCCATTTTCTATAGGTAACCTTAACACTGAGTTTTACTCCTTACCTGACCCTGAACCCAGTTCCAGAGACAAAAAGGAAATACAACGGCCAGTTAAGAAAGCAAAGGAGAATGAAGCCTCAGGGTTCAGTCAGCCATCCCCACTGGACCCACCTGGGAAAACACTTTGCAGTACAGAGGGGAGTAAATGTCAGGAAAATATCTTCTAACAGAATAAGAAGGCGAGCAGCTTCAACCCAAGAACACCAGTAAAGTGATAAAGTGTGCTCCCTTTCCCCCTTCACATCAACACCCCTGTTCAGCATGAAGAAGTCAT
>NW_006400121.1:469893-470751 GCF_000299155.1 Elephantulus edwardii
ATACCCAGGAATTGATGGAATACCAATTGACATATTCAAACTAACCCTGGACATATTTCACCAGTCCATACTAGGCAATTGGGAAGACAGCTAACTGCCTGGACAGCTAAGAGATCTGTATTTGTTTCCATTCCCCAAAAAGGTGATGCAAAAGAATGTGGCAATTATCAAACAGAATCATTAAGATCAAGGAAAAACAATGAGGTCTAAAATTAACGAAGATGTGCATAATGATTGTAACCTCTCTCCATACTATTCAACCTGTACACTGAGTAAATTATTCAAGAAATTGGACTCTATAAAGAAGAATGTGGCATTTGGATTGGAGAAAGAGTTAACAATAACCTATGTTATGCAGATGACACAACCTTGCTCGCTGAAAGTGAAGATGACTTGAATTTGCTGCAAAAGATCAAAGACTACAGCCTTCACTATGTATTGTATCTTAATGTAAAAAAACCCAAACATCCTCATCATTTCAGGGTAATGATGGGCATAGTTCAATGATGATTACTTTTATAAAGTGTAACGAATGAGAATAATTGTATGAAACACAATGTCAATGAAGAATAGTATGAAACACAAAGTATACAAACTTTTTAAGCAAACCAAGATAAAAGAAAAGTTTAAAACAAGATGGAACCATTAAAATTTTTTAAAAAATCTTTGCCATTTGACAAGAAAAGATTGAAACTGTCAACAACTTCATCTTACTTGCATTGACATTCAACACCCTTGGTATCAGCAGTCAGGAAATCAGGAGATCTATTGCACTGGGAAAGTCTATAGTCAGGGACCTCTCCAAATTATTGAGGAGTAATGATGACATTTTGATGATTAAGGTGCACCTGATTCACG
>NW_006400121.1:471061-500313 GCF_000299155.1 Elephantulus edwardii
GTGCTTGGAAAAGTAAGGGTGTCAAGAGACCCTCAACCAGATAGATGGACTGACAGAGTGACTGCAGTAATGGACTCAATTATGTGAGAGATTATGAGGATAGTACAGGGTTCAGATCTTTTGTTCACAGAGTCTCAATGGGTTGTACTCAACTCAACTGTACCTAAAAACATAACAAGATCTATTAAATGTGGAATAAGGTAACATTATCCAGTTAGCCCTTCCTAGTTCTAACATTTCATGAATATTTAGTTGTTTCTATACTTCATTTCCAACAACTGTAATGGTCTTTATAGAGTAATAGTCCTCTCCTCGACAAGCTGGTAAACAGTCACATCACCAACTCAAAGGCATGGTGTTCAAGTCCACCAGCTGCTCTAGAGGAGAAAGAGGAGCAATCCTCTTGTGTGATTTATAGCCTCTGAAAAGCCTCTCAAGTGTCAGCTATGAGTTGGTTGTGACTCGATGGTAACCAAGTACTGCAATAGCAATGAATTTGGGAGAGTTGTAATAATTGTCTACTTAACCTTTTAAAATATGGCAAAACCATTTTTTTTCTACTTTGTATTTGGCAACTCAAAAGAAGCACCTCTCTGAAGTTCAAATCCACTGGAAGTTGCTTGGGAGGAAGACGGGCAATCTCCTTCCCTTAGATGTACAGCCTCTGAAAATCCACTAGAGAGCCAACTATGAGTTGGCTCTGATTTGATGGCAGTGAGCTAAGAATAGCTGTCATTTTTGAAATGGAAATTTGGAATCAATTCTAATTTAAGAAGTAACAAATTACAATAATGAGAACTAAATCAACCCCAACAGTCTGAATTATAGACAGTTAAAATATTTTTTCACTATGAAAAAATGACTAAGAATAATCAGTTATAAGACAAAATTGTACTAGGATGACAGAAAGACAGTCTTTACATAAATATACTTTCAATAACTCAACTCACTGCCATTGAGTTTGAACTGATATATCCTAAATATACTATTGTTGTTTTGTGCTGTCAAGTCTGAGTAGACTCATAGCTGACCCTCCAGTGGGTGGATTTTGAGAAGCAGTAAATCACATAGGAAAAGACTGCTCATATTCCTTCTCCGGAGCAGCTGGTGGATTAGAACCATTTGCCTTTGGGATTGTAGCAAAGCTTCTTACCACTAGGCCACCAGAGCTCCTATAAATATATCATAGGCTAGGCAAAAAGAAATTATTCCGAGTTCTATGCATTGAGACAAGCAACTATGAAAATAGTGCCAATAAATAAGACTGAATACTTCAGATATATAATAAAAATTTAATAGTAATATCATAAAATAAACAAAAGTATAAAAATCAAGTACTTACGTTTTGGATGTTAAAAATAATATATGTAACAACTTTAACACAGTATTGATAGTGCTGCAAAGTATGATTTTATTTTTATAATTCTAAATTGTGCCAATCTGGCTGCATTGTACTCAGAGGTTCAAAAATCCAGCTCCCTTTATTATAAGCATCTGCACAGAAGACATACCTACCGAAACCATAGAATAACCGGACTACTGAAATGGAGATGGTATTGTGATCATCATAACGACCTAACCAAATCCTCTCATAATAAGTAAATGAGGCACATTTTCTACCCTTTCAGTTACTAGGTAATATAATTGTCAGAGAGACAACATAAAAATTATTTTTTTATCTTCAAAACCCTGAAGCACATGCTCTAGATGAAGTTAAAAATTAAATAGGCAACGTTTTGCTACATGCTTGGACAATGCTAAAATGAAGACCCATTTTTATATTTACTATAATATTCCTGGTTCTGGTCCAATTAATAACAAAATTAACCTATTTTAAAAATCTCAGGATATAGGATTCTGTTATTTTTTCATAATCAAGTCTTTCAATGATTTCTAAGCCTGTTTGTGTTGAGCTAGTTTATGATATACTGACTGAAAAAAAGGACTGATTATATAAATGTTAAGGTTTAAGATTCTATTCTTAGAACTTTAAAGATTTAAATAGAGCCCTTGACAAAGTTATTCGAAGCAGACTTGCTGACCAGAATGAAAACATGTACTAGACAGAAAAAAATGTCTAGCCTAAGTCTTTAAAAAAAAAAATCTTACACAGATCTTTCATAATATGGGTTAATACTTTGCATCCTGAAGGCATTTGCTGAAAGTCAAGCAGACCTTGCAACATGATAAATAGTCTTTTCAATCATTGTCTATACGGATCAGTGTCCCTTAAACTTTGGATGGGTGATTTGACAAAATATATATTATATAGGAAGTAACATCTCAAAGAAAAAAATAAGATAGATAATATACTGGACTCTTAAGTGAAAATGGCATGTTTTCCCATCTTTTCCATGCAAACAGCATGCCCATGTTAAGGCTGATATATTTCAGGTATAAGTAACTGTTACAGTTCCCATTGAAGCTTGTTATTGTGATAAGCTGAGTTCAAAGGCTTTCTTACAGATGAGGTTTAAGGAATGTTTTCCAAATCAGGATTATTCATCATTATCTGTATGAAAAAAGAGAAAAAATTAACTCATTTAATTTCAAAACAAAAAGAATCTACTCATTCTACTTTATACTAAAGGAAAAGCTTTAATGTAGCTTTTGTTTTATAATTTATCTCATTGTTTTTCTTGCAAAAATATATACCAATTTTTCCTGTCTTTTGCTTAACTTCCCAAATATGATGTTATCTCCGAAAACTGGACCCTCCTGACAACATATCCAAAGTATGAGAGACAGAATTTCACCATCCTTGTGGTCAAGGACCACCCGGGTTTCACTTTCTTCAGGACAAACTATGTTCTCTATGGTAGTCTATGGAATATTTGATACTTCTCTACCACCACACTTCAAAGGCTTAAATTCTTCCTTAACTGTAACTGTCTAACTTTCTCATGCATAGCAAGCAATTAAAAAGACTATGGCTTGGATCAGGTGCACCTTACCCTTTAGGCTGACATTGTTGCTCTTTAGTACTCTGGAGAGGTCCTTGACAGCAGATTTTTCCAATGCAATTACTCTTTTGATTTCCTGACTACTGGTGTCAAGGGAATTGATTGTGGAGCCTAGCATGACGAAATTTTTTACAACTTCAATATTTTCTCCATCTATCATGATTCTTACCACTGGACTGATAGACAGCATCATGGTGGATGGTGAGGAGATTAAAACTATCAACAGCTTCATCTTATTTGGATCCACAATTAACACCCTTGGTACCAGCAGTCAGGAAATAGACACATTGCTCTGGGAAAATCCACAGTTAGGGACCTCTCCAAATTATAAAAGAGTAATGATGTCAGTTTGATGACAAAGGTGCATATGATTCAGGCCAGGGTCTTTCCTATTATTAGCTATGCAGCTGAGACCTGGACAATGAATAAGGATGACAGAAAAAGAATTCATACCTTTGAGCTGTGGTATTGGAGAAAAGCACCGAAGATCTCATGGATGGCCAAGAGAATGAACATATTTGTCTTAGAGAGGGTGCAGCCGGAGTGCTCTTTGGAGACAAGAATGATGAGGCTTCACCTCACATACTTTGTACATGTTGCTAGGAAGGACTATTTTTTGGAGAGGGACATGATGTTGGGAAGGGTGAAGGGTGGGTGAAGGAGAGGAAGATCCTCAACCAGGTGGACTGACATGGTGAGTGCTGCAAAGGGCTTTTGCCTGTCAGGAAGTGTGAGCATGGCACAGGATAGAGCAGGGTTCAGATCTCGTTTATAGGATTACTATGAGTTGTATTGGACCAGACAGTATCCGACAACAACAATCACGATGTTGTCCACTGACCCAGCAGGGAGGAATTTTGTTTCCTTGATGTTGAAATGCAATCTTTATTGAAGGCTGTAGTGCTTATCTTGTGTAGCAAAGGCCTTAAGTCCTCCTCCCTTTCAGTGGCAAGGTTAAGTCATCTGAACAATGCAGGCTATTGCCAAGTCTTCCTACAATCCTGATGTCACACATTTCTTCATAAAGTCCAGATTCTCAAATGATGCATTAATTATATAGATTGAAAAGTAGAAAGGATACATCCCTTGCACATATTTTTTCTTGATTTTGAACCAAATAGTGTTCCCTTGCTCTGTTCTGACAACAGCTTCCGGGTGTAGGTACAGATTTTACATGAACAATCAACTGTTTTGGGATTTCCATTCTTTTTAATGTTAGCAATAATTCGTTGTGATCCACGTAATCAAAAATGCTCTGTACAGAGTACCCAGAAATAGACCCAGCTATCTATGGTCAACTGATATTCTATAAGGAAATCAAAGATATCAATGGGGAAATGATAACCTCTTCAACAAAAGGTGCTGGCAAAACTGGACTTCCACCTGCAAAAAGCTGAAACAAGATGTGTATCTCATGCCATACACAAAAATCAACTCAAGGTGGATCAGAAACCTGGGAGTAAAGCCCCAAACCATAATGCTCTTAAAAGACAACCTGGGACCAAGCTTAGAAGTGCTAGTCAAAGGTATAAAGAGACTGCCAAATACAACCAGAAATGTACAATCTAAAGAGGATAACATTGATGCATGGGAACTTCTAAAGGTTAAATCTCTATGGACATCATAAACTTTTCCCAATAGGGTGAAAAGAAAACCTACAGACTGGGAACAAACATTTGGTAATACCATCTCAGACAAGAGTCTTATAACAAAAGTTTACAGAATACTCCTGGGCTTCCACAAGAAAAAGACTGAGAGCTCAATTACAAACTGGGCAAAATACATGTAAAGAATTTTCACAGAGGAAGATATTCGAATAGCAAACAGACACATGAAGAAATGTTCCAAATCACCGGCAAGAAGAGAGATGCAAATTTAAACCACAATGAGGTACCATCTCACTCCAGTAATAGTGCAAAGTTTAACAGGGCAGCAAGTAATAGATATTGGAGAGGATGTATCAAGAAAGGAACACCTACACATTGTTGGTGGGATTATAAAATGGTGCTACCATTCTGGAAGGCAGTTTTGTGCTTCCTTAAAAATCTGAACATAAGAAATTCCAAAAGACGCAGCTATTCAACTACTTGGAATATACCCTGAGAATATGAGAACTGAGGCACAAACTCAGATTTGTACACCAATGTTCATAGCAGCATTATTCACAATCTCAAGAATATAAAAACAGCCCAAATGTCCAACCACAAACAAACAGATTGAGAATTATGGTACATTTACACAATGGAATACTATGCAGTACGCAGGATCAATAATTTTGTAAAAGATTCCCTAATTTGGGAGGGACTGGAGTGCAATATGCTGAGTGAATTAACTCAGTCCCACAAGGATAAATAATGTATAAGACTGTTATTCTAGGATGAGTATAAGGATCCAGGAGGGGTGGGAGAGGTTGAAAGTAGAGGAATGTGGATCTACAGCGGGAAAGAGGGGATTAATCATTGGGTTGTATAATGGGGGGTGGTGAGGGAAAGTGAAAGAATTTGTTCGATTTTGTATTAGAATTTTATAAACAAACTAATGAAAAGAAAAATGTCAACTTGGGGAGAGGGAAGGGACGGAAAAGGGGTAAAATGTGCAACAATGAATGAATGAAAAACTAACTTATCTGTAAACTTTTGTTAAAATGATTAAAATAAAAAAATTTAATTAAAAATGCTCTGTATAGTTGATAAAGCACAGCAGACATCCTTCTGGTACTCTGCTACATTAGGATAACACATGCGCACTTTAGATAGACTTTAGAAGACTGAGATAATATGGAGTTATTAAATAAAAAATAAAAACTATCTATAAAACAAATACAAGAACTCAAGTGTAGTGAAATCAATTCTGACTTTAAGCCAAAATGTATAAAAGTAGAACCATGTTCCATACATTTTATAGTAGCTTCATAAATAGACCAACAGACTTTCTTCTGATGCACTTCTGAGTGGACCTGAAACTTCAAGTGGAGCAGCCAAGGTTGTTAATTATCAACACCCAAGAACTCTGAGCCAAATGCAATTAATGGTAATTTTACATAAATTTTTTCTGATTGCTTACACACATGTTGTGGTTATGAGACTCACAGTGACTCTGTACAATGGCCCTAAACTCTGCCCTATCCTGTGCCAATGTTATTGTCTCTGATACACCTCCCACATTACTCCAGTCACTTAATCAATCCATCTCATCGAGGGACTTCCTCTCTTGCGCTGTGCATCCACATTCCCAAGCATGACATCCCTCTCCAAGGACTGATCTCGCCTTGCAACATGTCCAAAGTATGTCAAACTCAGACAAAGCTTCAGAATCTTTACCTCCAAGGAGTATCCTGGTCTCACCCTCTCTAGGCTGAACCTGTCCATTCTCTTGGCAGCCCATGATGTATTCAATACTATTCTCCAGTACGACAGCTCAAGGACATCAATTCTTCTTCTATTATCCCTAATAACTGTCCAGCTATCTGTTGCATAGCAAGTAATTGCAAAGACTACGGCCTGGATCAGGTGCAATTTAGTCTCTGGACTGACAACATTGCTCTTCATTATTTTAGAGAAATTTCTGACAGCAGACTTTCCCAATGCTATCTGTCTTTTAATTTCCTGGCCACTGGTACCAAGACTGATGATTGTGGAGACAAGCAAACTAATTCCAAAAAGGTTGGCGGACACATAAGAAATTTCATGAAGCAATGTATATATATCACCTGCGACTCAATGGCACTTAACAACAACATATATATGTGTGTGTGAGAGAGAGAAAGTATATATGTTATTGTTATATGCCATCAAGTCACCTATGATCCATACAACCCTATGCACAAATAGCTCTGAAATCTGCCCTGACCTGAGCCAATCTCTCTGCATCTGACACACTTACCCCCAATACCCCAGTTATTGTGTCAACTAATTTCATCTGGGGTCTTTCTCTTCTTCTACACTTCTAAGCATGATGTCTTCTCCAATGACTGGCCCTCCTGCTCAAAGTATGTGAGATTGGGTTTCAAAATCCTGGCTCAAAGGAGCAACTTGGTCTCACCTTCTCCAGGATAAACTTGCTTCTTCTCCTGTCAGGCCATGGTGTGTTCAATATAATTCACCAGCACCACAACTCAAAGGCACTGATTCTTCTTCTGTCATCCTTAGTCACTGTTCGGCTCTCTAATGCATAATATGTAGTTGTGAAGACTATAGCCAAGACCCTTTAGTCTCTAGACTGACATTGTTATTCTTTAGCACTCTCGAGAAGTCCCTGACAACCGATTTTTCTAATGTAATTTGTCTTTTGATTTCCTGACTGCTGCTGCCAAGAGTGTTGACAAACACTTTCATCTCTTCTCCATCTATCTTGCTGCCTACTGGCCCAGTGGTGAGAATCTTTGTTTTCTTGATGTTGAGCTTTAATCCATATTGAAGACTATAGTCCTTGACCTTCTGTGGCAAATGCTTCAGGTCCTCCTCAGTTTCAGCAAACAAGGTTGTGTCATTTGTGTAAAGTAGATTGTTGTCGAGTCTTCCCTCAATCCTGATGTCACATTCCTTATCATAAAGCCTAGTCTCCAGAATAATCTGTTCTGCATATAGATTGAAAAGGTACGGAGATAGGACACATCACTGATGCACTCCTTTCTTGACTTTGAAGTTTCCTCACTTTGTTCTGACAACTGTTTCTTGGTCCAAGGATACATTTTGCATGAGCACAATGAGGTGTTCTGGTATTCCCATTCTTCTGAGGGTTAGCCACAACTTGTGATCCACACAGCCAAAAACTTTTGCATAGTCAATGAAACACTTAGAAAACCAAATGACATGGTTCAAATGATTGAGGCAGCCTTGGATATGCTCATCAGTGTATGCCAGGAAATTTGGAGGATAATAGCCTGGCTGACTCACTGGAGGAGAGCCATGTTTGTTTCCATTCCCAAGAAAGGTGATTCAACAGAATGTAGAAATTACTGAACAATATCATTAACTCACATGTAGACAAAATACAGCTTAAGATCATTTAAAAATGACTAGAATAGTACTACAACAGTACATAGAGAACTGTCAGATGTTCAAGCTGAAATAAAGAAGAGGTCATGGCACTTTGGACATCACTGCTGATGTCAGATGGATCCTGGCTAAAAGCAAAGAATACCAGAAGAATGTCTATTTGTGCTTTACTCACTATGTAAAGGCATTTAACTGTTTAGATCATAAAAATTATAGTTAATATTGAGAATAATGGGAATGTCAGAACACTAAATTGTGCTCGTGCAAAACCTATACCTAGACTAAGGAGGCTGTTGTGCAAACAGAGCAAGGGAACACTGGATGGCTTAAAATTAGGAAAGGTGTGTGTCAGAGTTGTATCCTTTTTCTGTATCTATTTAATCTGTATGCTGAGGAGATTGTTTGAGAAGCTGGACTCTATGAGGAAAAATGTGCTATCAGGATTAGAGAAGGCTCATTAATAACCTTTGTTATGCCAATGACATAACCAACTTTATTTCTAGGATAAAGAAATTATTGTCATACCAGATCCTTTCTGTCCCATATCTCTTTTTCATTAGTGTACTAAAGCAAATGTGATATTGCTACCTTAGGGGTATACTTGTGTATCCCTGATATCTAGTGCTCTGAAGTGGGAATGCCTTATATGTAGGCACATATCCTTTTGAAGATACTTAGCTATCAAAAGTGGGGATCATTTTTATCCTGCAGCTCAGCCATTTGTTAAAAGTTTTCCTTTAAGGGGAAATACATTATAAAAGCTCTTCAGATAACTGTCAAGCAAAACTGAACCACAAATAACTGTTGTTTCATTCTTAGGGAAAGGTGAACTGAAACAACACTCAAAGAGAAGAATCTGAAGTATTAACAGCCTGAATATGACTAGAACGGATTTGATACTCTTTCTGGTCTAATGCTATTAACTCACACGGTGTTATATTATGAGAAACAGTTCCATGAAATCCAAGTACTGTAAAAATTACTAGGGTTATTTTCATTGCATTACATGCTATTTTATAAAACAGTCCCAAATCGCTTAAGTTTTATATAATATTTAACTTCTATATTTTCTTTCTGATAGTAATTAAAATAGTATTTTAATATTTAAAAAACCAAAATATGGCTGGCAGTAATAATTCACTAGTGACATGGCCAAAGACTAAGCCTTTAGGTTTTCAGTGGACTCTTTGCACACTTGGATTATTGTGTACTGAGAAAAAAAGTTTTCCTTTAAAGGAATCTGAGTTATTAAAGCTTAAGGAATACTTTATTGTGCTGCTATGAGAAATTTTGATCCCAAACCAAAACCAGTTTTTCCATCTGAATGACTTAACATGTTTTACATGTATGAGTCAGGAAATCAAAAGACAAACTGAACCAGAAAAATCTGCTGTCAGGGACCTCTCCAGAGTACTGAGAAGCGACAATGTTAGTCTAGAGACTAAGGTGTGCCTGTTTCAGGCTATGGTTTTTGCAATGATTTCCTATGCACCAGAGAGCTGGACAATGAGTAAGGATGACAGAAGAAGAATCAATGCCTTCAAGTTGTGGTGCTGGAGAAGAGTCGTGAACATACCATGGACCTTGGAGAGGGTGAAGCTAAGTTTCTCCTTGGAGGCTAGATTTTGAAACTCCATCTCACACTTTGGGCACATGGCCAGGAAAGAGAAGGACTTCATTCTCAGAAGGGTGGAGAACAAGACACAAGAGGAAGACCTTGTTTGTGATGGACTGATACAGTAAATGAGGCACTGGGGGTAGGTGTGTCAGTCACTGAGACTGGCTCAGGACAGGGCAGACTTCAGAGCTGTTGTAAATACTGTTGCTATGAATTACAAGCGACTTAATGGCACATAACTGCTACAACAAATGAAATGCTTTTAGAAAAGATTTCTATCAATGCGGACAATTAAAGAGTATGGTCTAGACTATAAGGACAGTTCCAAAAGAGAAGTTTAAAATAGTTTGTTTAACAGAGTATTTTTATTAGATTAAGCCCATAAACTCTACTTTGAAGCAATGAGTATTTACTTGGTTAAGTAAAAATTTATTTTTTCATAATGCAAATTGCGTAATGTTATATTATTCTCCTTAACAAATTTTCTATAGGAAAGAATAACCTTAAGTTTCTATTGGCAGATTTCATAGTAATCATCATAAAGACAAAAAATTATTCCGCTTGTATCTGGTAATTTTTAATAGTTTTAAGCCCTAAAGGGGCTAGAGAAAATCACAGAGAATAATAAATGCAGCACTGATTAATATAAAAGCAAAATAGCTTTTACAATCAGGATTTCTAATAATTTTAAGTTGTGACAGTTAGTGCTCTGCTAAGGTAAGAGTAACAAAAATATAATGGTTTTTGAATGTGTAAGACAAAAGTACTTAATGTTTTTGGATACTTCCTATTTGAGGTTAATAACAACTTTTAGATTGATTAAACTAACCAAGACGAGTAGTTCCATTAAAATGATTGGTGAAACTTTTTTTTTGTTGAGTTTTGATTGTAGTTGACTGATGTTAAAAGGGAAAGCCACCTTTTGTTTGAATAATGTAATAAAGACTTAACATATTTGGACAATTCTATAGATAAATGTTTTCCCAATATAAACAACATTCAAATTCTGAATGGAAGAGGTATAGATTAAGGAAAGATTTTACACAGTGCTGAAGTATGTCGTCATGTGTCGTCGAGTCGCCTGCAACTCATAGCGACCCTATGTACAACAGCCCTAAACCCTGTTTCGTCCTATGCCAATCTTATTCGCTCTGACACACCTACTCCTGTTACCCCAGTCACTGAATCAATCCATCTCATCAAGGATCTTCCTCTCTTGCGCTGTCCTTCCACCCTTCCAAGCATGATGTCCTTCTCCAAGTACTGGGGGCTACTTGCAACATGCCCAAAGTATGTCAGATGAAGCATCAGAATCTTTGCCTCCAAGGAGCAGCCTGGTTTCACACTCTCCAGGACAAACCTGTTTGTTGTCTTAGCAATCCATGGTATATTCAACACCATTCTAACACCACAACTCAAAAAAAGTATATAAAACTAAAAAGTATAATGCTGAAGCCTTGGCAAGAATTATTCTAATTTCTAGAGCCATTCAAAGATGTATTTTTAAAAACCCTTTAAAAAAAAAACACCATTAGGGATGCCAATTGTAACTTTAGCTTACCTCTCCATCAAAGACTTGATACTATTTTCTTTTTTTTGGGGGGGGGGAGGAAATCCTTTAGATCCCACACTCAAATGAAATTAAAAATAATGACTTTAAGGATTTAAGTAATGTCACTAAAATGTATGATAAACAAAACTTCATTGCCAGAGAGTCATAACTCTTTGTTGACCCTGCAGCAGGTTTTCAGAGGCTGCAAATTGCATGGGAGGAGATTACCTATCTTTCTCCCACTGAGGAGTGTCTGGTGGATTAAAATCAGCTGCTTCTAATTGGCAGCACAATTCTTTTTTTTTTTTTTTTGGGAGCAGCACAATTCTTAATCCACAAGGTTATCAGAGCTCCCAAAATGTATAATAGTTAATTTCTTATTTTTTTTTTTTTTTGGGAGGAGCACAATTCTTAATCCACAAGGTTATCAGAGCTCCCAAAATGTATAATAGTTAATTTCTTATCTTTTTTTTCATTTACCTAATTCTTTAATTTTTATCCATAATAGTTTGCAGCTTTCAAATGTACAAGTCTTTCCCTTCTTTGTCACCTTTCTTTCATTATTATTATAATACTAGTTTTAAAGTACTAGCTATGGTTCCAACACAGATTATGCCACCATATTTTGTCACCTTGACAGTATCACATTTATCTAAAAATAAAGGCATTTGAGGAAATTATACCTTCTTGATAGGCTCCATCTGCCATGACCAAATGAAGAATTTTGGCATAAAGATGCTGATGTTCACTTCCCAAAATATTCTGAATGACTGTTGAACAAGTTTCAATATTTTCATCTTCATCTTCATGAATAGCCTATACCAAATTTCCAAACATGAGTTAGGATTCAAGTTTTAACATTTCTTTATCAGTGATTTCCCTTATTATTTAGAATAAGTTTACTAAAAAAGATCAATATTTCATTACTATTCAAAGTACATTTAAAAGAAATATTTTTTAGCTGACAATTTACTTGCCTTTACTTTTTCATAAACTTCAAAGAACTTTTCAAAGCCTATTTCCTGCTCCAGTTGAAGCCTCAGCTCCTCTAAATGATTAAAGACACTATCATATTCACATTCACTGGTAATTTCACCATCACTGTTATCTAGAAACACAAAAATATATGAAAGTATTTCATGATTAAAACAATGAACATTCAAAATTCTGTAACAAAGTATATAATGCCATTGAAGTAGAGTACTTTCAATGTAAAGATTTTTTTTTTTGTTACTGTTAAGTTTTATCATCTTTAGGTAACTGAAGCATAATTCTTCTTAAAAAGAAAAACGCACAGCCAGGAGAGGATAAAATTGATTTATGGGGCCTTCTGAAAGTCAAACCCCTGTGAACATCTATAAATTTTTCCAATAAAGTGAAAAGAAATACCACAGATGGGAAAAAACATTTGGCAAAAGTATTTTAAACAAGGCCTCCTAAGTAGTTTACTGAATATAACAAGGCCTCCACAAGAAAAAGACTGATAACCCAATCACAAAATGGGCAAAAGACATGACAAAGAAGGACATTCAGATGGCCAGCAAGCACATGAAGAAATGCTCACAATAATTGGCAATCAGAGAGATGCAAGTCAAAATAATGATGAGATACTATCTCGCTCCAGCAGCAAAAGCAAAGTTCAATAAGAGAGCAAACAATGTTGAAGATGTGGAGAGATCAGAATTTTCATGCCCTGCTGATGAGATTGTAAAATGGTACAACCGCTGTGGAAGGCACTTTGGTGTTTCCTCAAAATGCGGAACACAGAAATTCTCTATGACCCTGCAATTCCACTGCTAAGAGTATACCCCGAGGAAATGAAAACATATTCAATTATTCAACATATAGTGCAATATTCAATTGTGCTATGAGCTTAGTAGTGGAACAGCTGGGTCATATGGGATTTCTGTGTTCCACTTTATGAGGAAAATTTATACTGCCTTCTGTAGTAGTTGTACCATTTTATAATCTCACTGGTAATGTGAGAAAAGTCAGTATCTCTACATCTTCTCCAATATTATTTGCTGTCCAGTTGAATTTTGCTACTTCTGTTGGAGGGAGAGAGTATTACATTGTTATTTGCCAAAGCAAAGGGAGGAAATCAAGATGTTAAGGAGCTGAATAGAAGATTTCAAAGGGCAGCTGAGGAAGACAAAACAAAGTATTATAATGAAATGCACAAAGAGCCAGAGTCAGAAAATCAAAAGGGAAGAACTTGCTCAGCATTTCTTACCCTGAAGAAACTAAACAAATTCAAGCCTTGAGTTGCAGTACTTAAGGATGCTATTGGCAGAATGCAGAATGATCCAGGAAGTATCAAAAGAAGATAGAAAGAAGGTAGTCTTGGCAGCACAGTGATTAAAGCAGTTGGCCACCAAACACAAGGTCTCTGAGTTTGAATCCACCCACTGCTCTGCAAAAAAGAAGATAGAAGTATGCAAAACGACTGTACCAAAAAGAATTGGCTGACAAAGAAGAATTTCATGAAATGGCACATGACAAAGAGGCAAAGATGATAAAGGAGGAAGTTCAAGCTGCTCTGAAAGAACTGGCAAAAAACAAGGCCCTAGGAATTGATGGCATACCAATTGATATATTTCAACAAAAAGATGGAGCCCTCGATGGGCTCACCAGACTGTTCCAAGAAATCTGGAGGATACCTACCAGGCTAACTGACTGAAAGAGATCCATATTTATACCCATTCCAAAAAAAAGTGATCTGTCAGAGTGTGGAAATTACTAAACAATATCACTAATATCACATGCAAGCAAGATTTGGCCGAAGATTATCCAAAAATGATTGGAACATTGCATCAACAGAGAACGGCCAGAGGTAGAAGTGAGAAGAGTACATGGCACGTGGAACATTTCAGCTAATGTTACATGAATCTTAGCTGAAAGCAGAGAGTACCAGAGGAGTGTCAATCTGTGTTTCACTAACCATGCAAAGGAACTTGACTGTGGGGAATCACAACAAATTGTGGCTGACTCTGAGAAAAATGGAAATCCTAGAACACTTAACTGTGTTTACGCAAAAGCTATACTTGGACCAGGAAGCAGTACTCATAGCAGAGCAAGGAAACACTGCAAAATCAAAATCAGAAAAGGTGTATGGCAGGGATTAATCTTATCTCTATACATTTCAATCTATGTGCAGAACCAATCATTTGGAAGGCTGAACTTTATGAGGAGGAATGTGACATCAGAATTGGAGGGAGATTCATCAGCAACCTGTGCTATTCAGATAACATAACTTTGCTTGCAGAAACTGAGGAAGACCTGAGGTGTTTGCTGTAGGTGGTCAAGGACTGCAGCCTTCAATATGGATTAAAGCTCAATATAAAGAAAATGAAGATTCTTACCTCTGAGTCAATTGACAGCATCATGACAGATGGAGAAGAGATAGAGATTGTTAACAATTTCATCTTGCTTGGTTCCACAATAAGCATTTGTGGCACCAGCAATTGGAAAATCAAAAGACAAATCGCATTGAGAAAATCTGCTATCAGGGACCTTACCAGAGTGTGGAAGAGTAATGATGTCAGTAAAGAGACTAAGGTGCACCAGATTCAGGCCATGGTTTTTGTAAATACTTGCCACTGATTAGAGCCAGACAAAAACTACAGATTATAGAAGAATTATGCCTTTGAGCTGTGGTGTTGGAGAAGAATACTGAATATGCCATAGACTGCCAAGATAAGCAGTACTATGAAGAAAAGGGTGAAAACAAGCTGCTCCTTGGAGGCAAGGATTTTGAAGCTGCGCCTCATATATTTTGGGCATGTTGCCAATCAAAAGGAACCAGTCTTTGGAGAAGGACATCATGCTTGGAGTGGAAGAGGGACAGAGCAGGAGAGGAAGACCTCAGATGAGATGAACTGATACTCTAACTGGGCCAAGGGGTGTAGGTGTTTAGTGACAGTGAGATTGGCTCAAGATAGGGAGGGTTCAGAGCTACTGTACATAGAGCTGCTATGAGTTGCAGGAGACTCAACAGCAAGTAACAACAACAACATGCTCACAGCAGAGATATACACAATAGCAAGAAAATGGAAACAACTCAAATGTCCATCAACAAATGGACTGAAAAACTGTGGTGTATTTACACAATGGAATACTGCGAAGCATTCAAGAATAATGAAGTATTCATAAGATAAAAAACAACATGGAGGAGCCTAAGGAGAATTATGTTGAATGAAAGAACATAGTTACAAAAGGAAAAAATACTTCACAAGACTACTACTGTGAAAATTGGAGGATAACTCAGCAAGATATGTATAAATATTCCAAGGGGGAAGTGGGGCAGAGGTGGGGGGGGGATTACTGGAATAGCAGGAGTTTAGTGGGTGGTGGAAGGGTGAAGGAATAGGGAAGACGCAGTGGGGAACTGAAGCATTGGAGTCATTAAAGGCAAAGACCAATAATAATTATAAAAAAATACAACATACATTAATTAAATACAACATACAAGAATGACTGTATGAAAACTAAGAATTTTTAAAAAAAGAATGTTACTTTTGGAATCTATTCTGTTAGAGATAGAAATAGTAAATTAAGCTAGAATAGAAGCCACCTTACTAACACCCCAAAACAAACCCCAAAATTAAAAAAAGAAAGTCCTGTGTTTGACCCTGAAGCTTCCAACTCTGAGGAGTATTGCTAAAAAGAACGGTATTACATATGAGCAATAACATAAAAAGTATGCAGAAAGATAACCACATAGGATACTTATAATTGAGCAGTTGGCCAGGAGGAACCATTCCTTGCAGAAGGACATCATGCCTGGAAGGGTGGAGGGACAGTTCAGGAGAGGAAGACCCTAGATGAGATGGATTGACACAGCAACTGGGGTAATGGGGGTAGCTGTGTCAGAATCACTGAGATTGGCTCAGCACAGGGTAGGGTTCAGAGCTGTTGTACACAGGGTCACTATGGGCCGCAGAAAACTCCATGGTACATAACAACGACAGCAACAAACCACAAAGCTATTATCAATGCTGAATACATTTTATGTTATTCACTGATACCAAGATACTTAGGAGGAGGAGGAAAGGTTAGTTCTTATCAAGAAATCAAGTAATAATATATAATACAGGAAAACAAAGGTAAGAAATGGAAAACAATTACTGACAATGTAAAAGTATAAAAATAATTTTATAAGAACTAGAATTGGATATGCATATGTATATAAAAAGGGTCTCAAAGACAAAGAAACACACTTAATGTAATTAAAAGATCAAAATGTTTCTAATCAAGTATCAGAAAAACATACTCCACTTGAAGCATTTGTACAGATTGAAAAGTAAAAAAATTTAAAAACTCATTCAGTAAGAACATTTTTAAAACTATCATTCAAAAGTTACTAAAATTATATTGATTGATTTGAAAGATTTCAGTAATGCCAGTAAAAGTATATGAAAGAATTAGCTTTACATCTCATAAACTAATCTTAAACATCCTAGCATAATCATGCACCTGATTGCCATTCTTCATTTAGCGCACTTCCACTGCTGGGATTGTCATCCTCCTCGGCCAAATCTGTCCCATTCGCAGTCTGCTCTGCATCACTGGTCTTTAAAACTGATTCTTCCTCCTCACTGTATTCTTCTCCAGGCTGTTCACTAAGCAATTGTTCCATGGAGGCCTGGAGCTCCTGTAAATCTGTGTCAGTTTCTTCAAACACACTGAAATTGAAAATATAAAATTTCAATGAAAAATTTTCCTTAATTTAATCTGTGCATACATATCGTACCCAAAAAATGTGCATGGTGGATAAAAAAAAGTCAGGGGAGGGGGAAATTTTCCATTTTGACAAAGGAAATGATGATGAATAACTGACAAGCATAGTCTGTGATACATAAATCAGAAAATGATTAATTTAAAATGATCCTGAATTATCAAAGAAAATAATAGCATTCAGTGCTTAAATTTAAAAACATTTCAGTATTTTAAGAAGTCAGGTTGAAGGAGTTTTTAATTTGCATTCAATATTAAATAATTTTTTTCTCCTGTAAATTTTAGTGTTAAGTAGATACTGATAAACATGTATAACAGTTGTCCACTATGTAACTTTTAAAAAAATTTTTAATTTATTATAATGAAAGTTTACAGAGACTTTGCTATTGTGAACAAAGCTGTGTTAAACATGGGTGTTCATGTATCTGTTTGGGTAGCAATTATGGTCTCTTTGGGTTATATTCCCAGTAGTGGAATTGCTGTGTCAAATAGTATTTCTATTTGCCACTTTTTGAGAAAGTGCCATACAGCTTTCCATAGTGGTTGCACTACACTATGTAACTTCTTTATGCACTTTTTGTGAGAAATGAAAATGCTCAAGTTAATGGGAAGATGCTGTGAATAATAGTTATGAGAAATTTAATTAGCTGCTCTTGAAAATACCTCTAAGATAGATATTTCTGTATTATTAGTATATATCCTTATTAATGGCATATCATATTCTTACTACAATAAGCTTAAAGAATCTTATTTTAAAATATTTTCAGGATATTAATTATATTTTTATGTATTTATAAAAGATCAAATGTGTGTCTGTGTGTATCTCTGTGTGTCTGTGTGTCTGTCTGTCTGTATCGATCTATCTACCTACCTACCTACCTAATCTTGTTTACTGTTGAGTCAGAATCAACACATAGCTGACCCTCCAGTTGGTTTTCAGAGGCAATAAATTACACTGGAGGAGACTGCCCATCTTTCTCCCCCAGAGTAGCTGGTGGATTAAAATTGCATGCCTTTGAGACTATAATGTAACTTCTTACCATTAGGTCACCAGAGCTTCAAAAATTATGTGCCATGAGTCTCCTGTGACTCACAGTGACTGTACGTAAAATAGCTCTGAATCTTGCCCTATCCTGAGCCAGTCTGTCTCCAACACACCAATCCTCATTACCCCAGATACTGTATCAATCCATCTCATCCAGGGTCTTCCTCTCCAACACTGTTCCTCCACCCTTCCAAGTATGATGCACCTGTCAAGGGCCTGGTCCCTCCTGGCCACATGCCCAAAATTTGTGAGATGCAGCATCAGAATCCTTGCCTTTATCCTTTATCTCCAGGATAAACCTGTTTGTTATCTTGGCAGTCCATGATATATTCAAGACTCTTCTCCAGCACCTCAACTCAAAGGCATCATTTCTTCTGTCAACTATAGTCATTGTCCAGCTCTCTGGTGTACAGCAAGTAATTGGAATTATGGCCTGAATCAGGCATACCTTAGTCTCCAGACTGACATAGTTGCTCTTTACACTTTGGTGAGGTACCTGACAGCAGCTTTTTCCAGGACAATTTATTTTGATTTCTTGGCTGCTGGTGCCAAGAGTGTTGATTGTGGAACCTAGCAAGCTGGAATTGTTTAACCACTTCAATCTCTTCTCCATGTATCATGGTGCTGTCAATCAGCCCAGTGGTGAGAATCTTAGTTTTCTTGATGCTGAGCTTCAATGCATTTTGAAGACTGTAGTCCTTTACGTTCTTCAGTAAACACTTCAGCTCCTCCTCAGTTTAGGCGAGCAAAGTTGTGTCATCTGCATAATGCAGGTTGGTGGTGAGTCTTCCTCCAAACCTGATGACACATTCTTCCTCATAAAGCCCAGACTCCCAAATGATCTGTTCCGCATAGACTGAAAACTTATGGAGACAAGATGCACCCCTGACATACACCATTCCTGATTTTGAATCATGTAGTGCTTCTTTGCATTGTTCTGGTCAATGCCTCCTGGTCCAAGTATAGGTTTTGGATGAGCACAATTAAGTGCTTTGGGATTCCCATTGGTCTCAAGGTAAGCCACAATTTCTTGTGATCTACAAAAATGCCTTTGCACAGTCAGTGAAACACAGATAAGACATTCTATTGTCACTCTTTGTTTTCAGCCACGATCTATCCGACATTGGCAAATGATGTCTCTGGTGACACTGTCTCTTCTAAACCTGGCATGTACCTCTGTTGATGTAGTGATATGGTCATTTTTGGATGATCATCAGCAGGACAATCTGTCGGGTCATCCCTTTTTGGATATGGATCTCTTCCAATTAGTTGGCCAGGAAGTCATCTTCCAGATTTCCTGGCACAATTTAATGAGCACATCAAGGACAGCACCTGTCTATTGAAATATGTCAACTGGTATTCCAATAATTCCTGGGGCCTTGTTTTTGCCAAGTCCTTTAAAGCAGCTTGAACTTTCTCCTTCATCACTATTGCCTCTTGATCATATAATGTTTCATGAAATTCTTCTGTGTTAGAGAATTCCTTTTGGCACAGTGACTGTGTGTACTCCTTCTGTCTTCTTTTAATGCTTCCTCATTCAACATTCTGCCCATAGAATCCTATAGTATTGCAATTTGTGGACTGAATTTATTCTTCAGTTCCTTCAGCTCAAGAAATATTGAGCAAGGTTGGACCTCTTGATTTTCAGACTTAAGCTCTTCACACATTTCATTATATGTAATACTTTGCTCTATCTTCCTGATCTGCCCTTTGAAATCTTCTGTTTAAATCCTCAACTCCCTGATTTCTTCCCTTTGCTTTGGGTTCTTGGTACTCTAGGGCAATATTCAGAGTCTCTGACATCTGTCTTGGTCTTTTCTTCTTCCTGTCTTTGTAATGACCTTTTGTATTCTTTCTGTGTGATATTCTTGATATCCTTCGAAAGCTCATCTAGTTTTCAAGGTCTCAAACCTGTTCCTGAGATAATATTTAAATCTAGGTAGGATAGACTCAAGGTCATATTTTGGTACTTGTGGATTTAACTTTCTTTAGTTTGAACTTGTATATGATTAGTTGGTGGCCTGTTCTAGAATTAGCATCTGGCCTAGTTTTCATACCATATATATTTATAGAAATCTTTGTTATTACTATTGCTATGTACCATACCTTTTCAGTCTTTATGCAGAACAGATTACCCAGGAGGCTGGACTCTTAGAGGAGAAATGTGACATAAGGGTCGAAGGGAGACTCATCAATAATCTGCATTATGGAGATGACACAACCCTCCTTGCTGAAACTGAGGAGGACCTGAAGCACTTGCTGTGGAAGGTCAGGGACTACAGCCTTCAGTATGGATTGGGGCTCAATATAAAGAAAACAAAGATTCTCACCACTGGGCCAATCAGCAGCATCATGATAGATGGTGAAGAGATTGAGATTGTTAAGAGCTTTAGTTTGCTTGGCTCCACAGTCAACACTCTTGGCACCAGCAGTCAGAAAATCAAAAGACATATTGCGATGGGAAAGGCTACACTTAGAGACCTCTCTAAAGTACTGAAGAGCAACAGTGTCAGTCTGGAGACTAAGGTGCACCTGATACAAGCCATGGTCTTTGCAATCACTTGCTGGACAACTACAAGGGATGACAGAAGGAGAATTGATGCCTTTGAACTATGGTGTTGGTGAAGAGTACTGACTATATCATGGACTGCTAAGAGAGCAAACAGGTTTTCCTGGAGAAGTGAAACCAGGCTGTTCCTTGGAGGCATGGATTCTGAAGCTTTGTCTGACATACTTTGGACATACTGTAAGGAGGGACCAGTCCTTTTGAGGGACCTTATGCTTGGGAGGGTTGAGGGAGAACGCCAGAGAGGAAGACCTTTGATGAGATGGATTGATTCAGTGACTGCGGTAATGGGGGTAGATGTGTCAGAAACAATGAGATTGGCTCAGGATAGAGTGGGATTTAAGGCTTTTGTACATAAGGTTGCTATGAGTCGCAGGCAACTAGACAGCACATAACAACAACAACAACATGTACCATGTCAGAACCAACTCACAGCTGACTCTCCAGTGGGTTTTATACTATTACTAAAATTTTAACCACGTTAAATTTACTTCAAAGACATGGAAGATCTGGTTTAAAGTGTCTAAATAATTTGCTCTAGATCATACAATCAATATAAGGCAAATGCAGGACTAAAATCTAAGTCTTCTAACCAATTCTGACTTCTAGCAACAGTCATCAATTTTTTCTCTCTTAGAAACTTGCTTCCTTGTCCTAAAGTGGCACACATATGAAAAAGCCTGTAGAAGCTAAGAGCTAATTGAGGTTTTAGATGGATGCTGAGCTCTAGGAGATTATATACTCTAGTTGACAATTTAATCCACCAGAAAATGTGGTGCTAAATAGGACACAAGAGAGAATTAAGGCCTAAATAAGCATTTAGGCTCAAATCAAATCAACAATACTTTCTAAAGAATTAAAACATTAGTAGTAGTATTCAAACTCTTTCAAGAAAATGTCCATTAACAGGAAAAGATAATAAACTTTTAAATGTGGAAATATCTTTATTTTGTATTTATGTATACATAGAATACTTTGACTTTGTAGTAGCTGTAAAGTAGCTCATAATCTAATTAAAATGAGTGTCTACTCTTTTGAACCATACTGCTAATGCCATTATCTTAATATTTAATTATTAAATGAATTTTTAGTAATTATGCACACCTGCTATGCTTCATTATTACACTGGCTAAACATTAACATGTTGGTAAATTTACCTATCCTCCCAAGACAGTATTGTGGTAAGTGGGCAGCTAAGCCTGCTATTATAAGAAAAGTCTGGGAAGATTAAGATCTTTAGGAATGAGCCCTCAAGAAACTGTCTAAGGTATACTTTACTATCTGATTATGAATTCACTGTTAGTTGCTTTCTTATGACACTTTGAATAAAATTTGGGCCAAAGAAAAGTTCAATGGAAAAATGTTCAAAGAATATCATTAAGTGAAATTTTCCCATGTAGATAAGGAATAACTTACTTAAAAAAATTTTTAAATCCATGTTTTCAACATTTTCTATTAATTCCAACAATTTTTTTAAGATAAAATCCCATGATTATCTAGAGATTTATATTGGTGTTGTGGTAAGGAGTTGTGCTTCTAACTCAAAATACCCCAATACTAAACCACCAGCTGTTCTCTGCATGAGAAAATGGGCAATCTCCTCCTGTGCGATTTATTATCTCTGAAAACCCAGGAGTGGGGTGGGAGAGGAAGATCAGTTTTAGTCAGTTCCGACTTTACTATACATATAACAACAACTAACATCTAGAAATTAAATGAATATAAGAAACAAATAAACTATAGTACATACAGATAAAAATTGCAAATTTTACAAAAATTGTGAAAAAATAAACAAATGAAACAACAAACCCACTGTATCAATCATACAGAGATTAAAATGTGCTTCCAACAGGCTTATAATCAAAACACAAAATTAAAGTAATTACAAATCACAAGAGTAAGGCAATTTTTCTTATAAATTACAGGTCACTAACAGAATTCGTTGAAATATGAGACATAAAAAAGGGTGGCTTAGTAGTGGTAAGGAGTTGTGTTGCCAATTCAAAGGAACACAGTTCAAATAAACCACCTGCTTCATGGGATAAAGATGGACAATCAACTCCAATGCCATTTCCTGCCTTTGATAACCCACTAGAGGGTCAGCTATGGGTCATTTCTGACTTAATTATCCTCAACAACAGCCATAAAAAGCTGTACTTGGAAATTCAAGAAGTGAGGGGTAAGTAAAAAATATTAGAAAGTGAAATGCATTCGATGTCTTAGTCCCTGATTCAATTGTTGTTGTTGTGCCATTGAGTCGTTTGTGACTTATAGCGACCCTATGTACAAGAGCTCTAAACGTCGTTTTATCCTGTGCCAATCTCGCTTTCTCAAACACATTCATTCCCACCACTCCACTCACAGAATTGATTCATCTCATCGAGGGTCTTCCTCTCCTGCGCCATCACTCCACTCTTCTAAACATGATGTCCCTCTCCAAGGACCAGTCCCTCCTTGAAACATGCCCAAAGTATGTCAGATGAAGCTTCAGAATCCTTGACTCCAGGGAACATTCTGGATTCACCCTCTCCAGGACAAACCTGTTTGTTCTGCTAGCAGTCCATGGTATATTCAACACTCTTCTCCAGCCCCACAACTCAAAGGCATTATTCTCTTTCTATCATCCCTATTCACTGTCCAACTCTCCGGCACTCTTGAGAAGTCCCTCACAGCTGACTTTCCCAATGCAATTTGTCTCCTGATTTCCTGGCTGCTGTTACAAAGAGTGTTGACTGTGGAACCAAGCAAACTAAAACTGTTAACTATCTCAATCTCTTCACCATCCATACTGATGCTGCCAATTGGCCCAGTGGTGAGAATTTTTGTTTTCTTGATATTGAGCTTCAATCCATATTGAAGACTGCAGTCCTTGACTTTCTGCAGCAAGCGCTTCAGGTCCTCCTCAGTGTCAGCGAGCAGGGTTGTGTCATCTGCATAACGCAGGTTGTTGATGATTCTTCCACCAATCCTGATGCCACATTCCTCCTCGTACAGCCCAGCGTTTTGGATGATCTTTTCTGCACACAGATTGAAAAGGAATGGAGACAAAATACATCACTGATGGACCCCTTTCTTGATTTTGAACCATCCAGCGTCTCCCTATTCTATTCTGATGACTGCCTCTTGGTCCAAGTATAGGTTTCGCATTAGCACGATCAAATGTTCTGGGATTCCAATTCTTCTCAGAGTCAGCCACAGCTTGTTGTAATCCACACAGTCAAAAGCCTTTGCATAGTCAATGAAGCACAGAGATATTCTTCTGGTATTCTTTACCTTCTGCCAAGATCCATCTTACATTAGCTATAATATCCCTAGTACCACGACCTCTTCTAAATCCAGTCTGGCTGTTCTCTTATGAAAGAAAAAAAATTCGAGAACTGATAAAATGCTTTTCAGTAAGATAAAAACACAAATTGTTATTTCGTATTCATTAAAATGACTAGTTCACTAGCAAATGTTTTCTGGACTATGAAAAAGCACTTGACTTTGTGGATAACACTCAGAAGAATATGAATTCCAGAACACTTAATAGTTCTCATGAGAAATCTATACATAGATCAAGAAGTTGTCCAAACAGAATAAGGGAATATTACATGGTTTAAAATCAGGAAAAGTATGTCTCAAGGCTGTATCTTTTCTCATACTTATTAAATCTGTATGCTGAGTAAATAATTACAGTAGCTGTAGTATATAAAGAAGAATGTGACATCAGGAACAGAGAAAAACTCACTGAGAACCTGCATTACTCAGACGATAAAATCTTGCTTACAGACACTAACTGAAGAGAACCTGAAGCAATTCCTAAATAAAATCAAAGACTATACTTTTCAACATGAATTAAACGTCAACATCAAGAAAACAAAAATAAAATAAAATTTAAAAAAGGAAACAAAAATCCTCACTACTATAGCAAACATGGAGTTCTGGTGGCCTAGTGGTAAGAAGTTGCACTTCAGTCCTAAAGGCACACAGTTCAAATCCACCAGCTACTCAGTAGGAGAAGGATGAGAGATCTCCTCCTTCTGCACAATTAACTGTCTCTGGAAACCCACTGGGTCAGCTATGGGTTGGTTTGACTCAACAGCACAAAACAATAGCAACTATAGGGAACATTACAATAGAGAAAAGACCTAAGTTATCAATGATTTTATTTTACTTGGATCCACAATCAACACGCAAGGTGAAGATGTCAAAAGATGTGTGGCACTGGCAAAATCTACTAACAAGGACCTCTCCAAGGTGCTAAAGAGCAATGACTGCAGTTTAAAGACTAAGGTGTGTCTGATTCAAGTCATGTTATTTTCAAGCCTTTCTTTTGCATCTGAAAGTTGGACAATGAATACGGAAAACAGAGAATCAATGTTTTTGTATTGTTGTATTGAGAAAGAATACTGAATATTCCATGGACTGCCAAAACAGCAAACAAATCTTTCTAGAGGAAGTGCAACCTGAGTGCTCCTTAGAGGCAAGGAAGGTGCAACTTCATCTCACATACTTTGAACATGTTGTCTGAAAATAGAGACATCCAGGGAAAGGTGGAGGGTCATAAGAGAGAAGAAGACTCTCAACAAGATGGACTGACAGAGTGACTTTAACAATGGGCTCAAGATAAGAGAGTAGGAGGATGGCACAGGATAGGGGAAGTAGCAATGAACAGTAGCCATGAATTGTACTCGACTCTATGACACATAACAATAACCACCACCACCAGTTTTGGCAAGGAGGTAAAGAAACTAGAACCCTCATCAAGTGTTGATGGGAATGTAAAATAGGGCAATTGCTGCAGAAAACAGTTTGGTGTTCTTTAAAATGTTAACCCAATGTCCTATAATTGAGTAACTCGTCTCCTAGGTATAAGAAGCGTTCAGACACAAGGAAAATGGGGGGGGGGGAAGTTAGATATATATAGAGTATTATTATATGATCCAATTACAAGAAATGATCAAGTCTATTATTGTTGCTGTTGTTGTGTGCTTTATGACACAATTCATTAGAGATTAACAACACTTGAGAAGGGAAGGAAAAAAAGAGAAATTATTGATTAAGAGTACTGAATTTCTCATCCTTTTTCAGGTCATAAGCATGATGATTAGGGGTTCATGATTTTGTATAACATGTGCCTCCAGTGAACCTTGTTATGATGTCATCACATTACCTGTCTGACATGAAAAAATGAAAGCATATTGAATTCTGTTTGTTGTTAGGTACCATCAAGTTGAGTATGACTCATACTGAGCAACAGATGTGAATCCTGCCCTATTCTATGCCATCTTCATTATCTCTGACATACATGAGCCCATTGCTGTAGTCATTTTGTCAATTTATCTAGATGAAGGTCTTCCTCTCTTTCACTGACCTTTCCAGAATGATGTTCCTCTCCAAGAAATAGCTCCTCCTACCAAAACATCCAAAGTATGTGAAATGAAGCTTTGTCATTTTTGCCTTCAAGCGACACTCTGGCTGCACTTTCTCTAAGATTTATCTGTTTGTTCTTGTCAATGGGATATTTAACACTTTACTCCAATACCACATCTCAAAGGCATCAATTATTCTTCTGCCACCTTTAGTCACTGTCCAACTCTTGGATGCATAGAAAGTGATTGAAAAACCATGGTCCGAATCAGGTGCACCTTAGACTTCAAACTGATATCACTGCTCCTCAATAATTTGGAGAGGTCCCTCCCTGTAGACTTTCCCAGTGCAATCTATCTCCTGACTGCTAAAACTAAGGGTGTTGATTATGAATCCAAGTAAGATGAACTGATAATTTCAATCTTCTCTGCATCTATCATGATGTTGCCTACGGGTTCAGCGGTTTCTTGATAAAGACACGTAACCCATATTTAAGGCTGAAGTCTTTGATCTTCTGCAACAAGTGCTTCAAGCCATCCTCACTTTTGGAAAGCAAGGTCATGTCATCTGAATAATTTCAGTTGTTGACGAGTCTTCCTAAAATCCTGATGCCACATTATTCTTTATAGAGTCTAGTTTCTTGAATGATTTGCTCAGCATAAAGACTGAAGGGGTATAGAAAGAAGAAACAACCCTGAAGGACTTTCATTTTAAACGATGTTGCTCTGTTTGCACAACAGCCTCTTGGTAGGTATAGGTTTCACATTTAGGATGATTGAAAACATTTAGATGGATGGTAATTATGGTTATACATGGTGAATAGAATTAATTTCTATGAATTATACACTTAGTAAGTCTTCGAATAAAAAATATTTTATATATATATATATGAAAGGGCTTGTTATTGTTGAGTACCATTGAATTGAAACGGAACCACATCTGACCCTCTGGAAGGTGCCCATTCTCCCCTGGAGCAGCTGGTAGATTTGAACTGCATGCTTTTCGAATTGCAGCAGAGTTTCTTACCACTAGGCCACCAGAGCTTGATTATACACATGGATTTCATCTGACAGTATGCATAGGAATAAGATCAATTCCATCTGTGGAAAGAATCATTGGTGAAGCTCAATATTAGTTGTGAAAACTAGGCCAGGTGCTGATTGTAGAAGAGACCATCAATTACTCATATGCTTTCAAACGGAAGCTAAAGAAAATGAAATAAAATCCACAGGAACCAAAATTTGACCCTGAGTCTATCTCTTCTGAATATCCAAACCATCTCAGGTACAGATTTTAGACCCTGAACACTAATAAACGAAGATCAAATGAGTAGTGGGAGTATATCAAGAATATTATCCAGAAAGAATGCAAAAGGTCTTTGCAAAGATAGAGGAGGAAGAAAATACTGAAAAGGATGTCAGTAGAGACTCTGAATACTGCACCAGAGCCCTGAGAAGTCAAAGTAAAGGGAAGACAGCATGAAGTAAAGGAGCTGAACAGAGGATTGCAAAGGGCAGCTCAAGAAGATAAAGCAAAATATTATAATGAAATGTGCAAAGAGCTGGAGTCTGAAAATCACAAAGTCCAAACTCGCTAGCATTTCTCAAGTTGAAAAAAACTGAAAAACAAATTCAATCCTCAAGTTGTAATGCTTAAGGATACTATAGAAGAATACTGAATGATTGAAGACGATTAAAAGAAGACAGAAGGTGAACACAGAGTCACTGTACCAAAAGGAATTGGCTGACACAAGAATTTCATGAATCAAGAGGCAATGGTGATGAAGGAGAAAGTTCAAGCGGCTCTGAAGGAATTGGAAAAAAACCAAGGTCCCAGGAATAACAATTCACATATTTCACCAAACAGATGCTGCCCTCAATGTGCTCACCAGGCAGTGCCAAGAAATCTGGAGGACAACTTTCTGGCCAACTGACTGGAAGAGATCCACATTTATTCCCATCGAGGAAAAAAAAGTGACCCAAAAGAGTGTGGAAATTATTGAACAATATCACTAATATCACAGGCAAGCAAAATCCTGCTGAAGATTATCCAAAACCAACTGGAATAGTACATTAACCTGGAACTACCAGAAATACAAACTGGATTTAGAAGAGACCACGGCACCAATGACATTATCACCAATATCATAGATCTTAGCTGAAGGCAAAGAGTACAAGAGGAGTGTCTATCTGTGTTTCACTGGCTATGCACAGACATTTGACTGTGGGGATCACAACAAATTGTGGCTAACATTGAGAAGAAAGGGAACCCAAAACACCTGTTTGTGCTCATGTGAAACCTATACTTGGAAGAAGAAAGAGTCCTCAGAACAGTGCAAGGAAACACTACATGGTTCAAAAATGGGAAAGGATGCATCCTGTCTTGATAACTGTTCAATCTGTATGCAGAACAGATCAGAGGAATGTGGCATCAAAACTGAAGACTCCTATCATAATGCCAGATTCTTGGGTTATGCAGATGACACAGCTGTGCCTGCCAAAACTAAGGAGGAGTTGAAGCATTTGCTCCAGAAGGCCAAGGACTGTAGTCTTCAATATGGACTGAAGCTCAACATCAAGAAGACAAAGATTCTCACCACTGGGCTAATAGGCACCACCATGATAAATGGAGAAGAGACTGAGGTTGTTAACAATTTCAGCTTTCTTGACTCCACAATCAATCCACTTGACAGTAGCAGTTAGAAAATCAAAAGTTGAATTGGATTGGGGAAGTCTGCTATCAGGGACCTCTCTGAAGTTCAAAAGAGTAATGATATAGGTCTAGGGACAATATGCTCCTGATCTAGGCCATGGTCTTTGTAATTACTTGCTATGCATCAAGAGAGCTGGATAATCACTAAGGATGGCAAAAGAATTGATGCCTTTGAGTTGTGGTGCTTCAAAAGTGTCTTGATGGACCACCAAGAGAACAAACAGGTCTAGTTCACCTATTAACTCCTCTGTACCAACTGCCATTTCTTTGAAATCTACTAGAAGTAAATAGAGAAGTAGAGTTTTCAGGTAATTTTTCCTGGGAACAGTAGAGTATTAAGCACTAACCCTTCAATTCCTGTACCAATTGATGTTTCAATATTTAATAACATTATTCTGTTAGAAAACAAGGTATTCTTAAAAGAAGCATAATTGAAACGTCCATCTTTTCTGTAAACCTTTGTTAAAATCACAATGGACATAAAAAATATTATTAAAAAAGTGAGTGGTGAGATTTCATGTTGATTATTTTAGCTACTTTTTGTTTTGGTTTTGTGTGGGCTTTTTGGTGTGGTTTTTGGTTTGTTTTTTTTTACTTTGGACACTGCTGATTACACTTGGAATTTGTATTTCTTCTGCTCAGTCTCCTATTGTCAGCAGAATTTCTTTTATCTGTTTAGTTTTTCCTTTTTTAAAATTAATTTTAATGAAA
>NW_006400121.1:500413-508833 GCF_000299155.1 Elephantulus edwardii
CCCCAAGTCCACTTGACTATGCAGCCTTCATTCTTGCACTTTTCTCCCTGCCCCCCCCCCATTCACTCTTCTCCTTGAAAAGTAAAAGAAAAACTCTTTCCTGTTATATAAGCACTCCCCTCAAGTCCACTATGCATGCAGTCAGTCTTCATTCTGGACTTCTGTAATGACAATAATACCCAAACATACATCCCTTTTAAACAGTTTTCTCTCTCATCTATTTCAATGCAGTATACATTATTCCTCCCCTCCTTTTCTGTCTTCCCTCAACCCTATTGTCAGTTCCATTTTACAACAGTGGCCCTATGCAATATTTGTCCTTTTGTAACGGAGATATTTCACTCAGCATAATGTCCTCCAGGCTCACCCATTTTGAATAATATTACATGAGTTCCTTGTTTTTCAATGCTGCATAGTATTCCATTGTGTGAATATACCACAGGTTCTCTATCCATTTGTTTGTTGATGGACATTTAGGTTGTTTCCAACTCTTTGCTATTGTTAACAAAGTCACAGTAAACGTAGATGTGCATATATCTGCTTGGGTCACAGTTATGGATTCTTTAGGGTAAATTTCCAGTAGTGGAATTGCTGGATTGAATGGTATTTCTATTTGCAACTTTTTTGAGAAAGTACCATACAGCCTTCCAGAGTGGCTGTACCATTTTACACTCCCACCAACAGTGAATAAGGGTTCCAGTTTCTCCACAACCTCATCAACATTTGATGCATGCTATTGTGTTAAATTTTACTATTCTTACTGGGGTGAGATGGTGTCTCATAGTTGTTTTGACTTGCATCTCTCTTAGTGCTAGGGATTTTGAACATTTCTTCATATGTTTGCTTGCTATCTGAAAGTCTTCTTTGGTAAAGTGTCTGTTCATATTCTGTGCCCATTTTTCAAATGGGTTATTTACCTTTATCTTGTGGTGCTTGAGTATTTTAGAAATTCTAGATATAAGTCCCTTATTAAGTATGTCATTACCAAATTTTTTTTTCCAGTCTGTGGCTTCCCTTTTTACCCTGTTGGAGGAATTTTTGGATGTGCATAGGGATTTGATTCTTAGAAGGTCCCATTCATCTATTTAATCCTCCTCTCTTGGTTGTAGATTTTCCAGGATGCTTGGAAGAACGTTTATGTTGTGAATTAGGACTTCTAGAGTTCTTCCAATATCTGGTTATTATTTTAATAAACCAAATTTATATACTGTAAACTAGCAGAATGAGGAAAGCATAGTTTATAAAAAAAGATAGTATGTTCAGTATGATAGTCAGTGAAAATGTGGGAAACACAGAATGAGATAAATTGATGCAACAGCCTCAACAATTGATCAAAACAGTATCAAAATTTATGGAGATGGTGAAGATTTGGGCACTGGTTTTTTTTCTGTTACATAAGGACACCATGTGTCAGAGCCCACTTGATGGCAATGAACAATTTCCTACTAATATTCATTCTTTCATACAGTATTTATTACACACCTACAATGTGCAAAGCAATACAGAAAACTGTAATTCTCATCTTTGGACCAATAATCAACATTACGATAAAGGGAGAAAAGAAAGAAGTCGTCAAGAATTTCATTTTACTTGAATTGACAACCAATAACCATGGAAGCAACAGTCAAGAAATCAAATAATTCACTGGGTGAATCTACTGCCAAAGACTTCTTTAAAATTCGAAGGGCAAAGATATCAGTATAAACACTAAGGTCTGCCTGATCCACACTATGGTGGTTTCAATTATTCCATATGCATGTGAAAGCTGGATAATAGAAAAGGAAGACCAAAGAATAATTCATGTCTTTGAATTGTGGTGTTGGCAAAGAATACTGAATGTATTATGGACTGCTAGAAGAATGAACAAGTATCTTGGAAGAAATGCAACCAAAATGCTCCACTGTAAAAGGACATCAATGTTTGGCAAAACAGATGATTAGTAAAGGAGAGAAGACCCTCAATGAGATGGGCTGTTGCAGTGACTCCGACAATAGAGCACAGGCATGGCACAGGATGGGGCAGGGTTTCTTGCTGTTGTACATATGGTTGCTGTAAGCAGGAGCTAACTAATCAGCATCTAACAACAACAATCATGTGCAATACAACATGCTGAATGGTTAGTGATGCTAGAGAAAACAAGAACTATTTTCTCACATTTATCAATTAGAGTAAGCTATTATACTTAGAAGTAAATATAGCTACCACAACCTGGCTAACTGTTGACACTTAACAACAAACTTCATTTAAATAAGCTGTAAGACATTAAAAGAGTAGTAAAGTGTCAGCCAAAGATCCTCTACAGAAATTGTCCAGATAAGTCTCCATCTCTATAACTTATAACTTCATAAGCTCTCCAATGTCAGTAGTTATTAATAACATTCTACTTACATGTCTTCAGAATCAGAAGGCCCTTCTTTAATGTGTTCATCTTCAGTTTCTTCTATTTCAAGATTGTCTTGTCGCACATCTCCAACAATGGGAACATCTATCAGTGTTCCAAACAGCTTGGAAAGATCTGGAAGTGAACATGTTCTCAACATCTAAAAGATAAAATATAGATTTCTTATTATAAGCAATGATTTGAAAATATAAACAAAAAGGAAAATTATACTTAGTGATATTTTACCTTTTATAAGTAAAAATCATATATTTAGAGCTAGAAGCTTGAGAAGTGAACTACCCAGTGTTAGCACCTAATACAGAATACCAGAGGTCAATATTTTTGTCACACAAAAAATTAACTTTTGAGTTAGTTATATACTTGATTTAAAACACAGATATTCATTTAAGTGACCTTTAAAAGGTGAGATTTATGAGAGGTGCTTGAGGAAACACATGGGATGAAATTTAAAATCTGTCAGGAACTGCTGTTGTCACTTTGATTCTAGAGCATCGTGATCCTACGGATAATAGAATAAATCACTGCCTGGACCTCCCCTTCCTCACAATCTCTGTTCTGCTTAAGCTCATTATTATAGTCATTCTGCTCATCCTTCTTATTGAGCTCTTTTTTTGCTCACCTTGTATTTTAACAAGCATTGTTGGTACTATAACCCTCCTGATAACAAGTCCAAAGTATATGAGATGCAATGCTGAAAATAATCCATGTCTTTCTTTCATAATATCGCTGTTAAGTGTTCCTCTCATTTACTATAGCCAGCTCTGTTCATATTTCTTGCCCTAATACTGGAATTAAGTTTGAAGGTGATTTAGTATCATCATATGAAATTGGTGGCCCTCTGTATTCCTTAGTCTTACGAGTCGTGAGTCAGTCAACACTGCTTGAATCACATGCCTCAAATCATAACAAAGAGAAGCATAGCTTTTTCCCCACCTGAGTATGGAATTGTCAGAGGAGCTTTTCTACTAGAGGAAAAAGCTGAAAAGACAGGCAAATCGATATCCATGCGGAGGTTTATTTATAGCAGTCGTGTAAGAAGGAATTCAAACCTGAGAAAAAACTGCATGGTTGAGCTGTTGAAATGAGAATTTGTGTTGGATAAGATCAGCGATAAAGGAATAGCTTCTGTCTATCCACCTTTCAATTACTAGAATGTGCTGGGTAAACTAGGATACTTAAAAAAAAATCTATACATTTTAAGTCTCTGGGCTGGGTTTATCTTAAAAGGAATTCTTGAGATTAGAAACATAAATTACAAGGCTTTGATAAGAATCAAACACCAGATGGGAGATTCTGAAAACCCAATGTTTAGCATATTAATGAAAATTTATATACTTGGCCTATTTTATTGGTACAATCTGCTTTTGAGAATAATAAAAAAGGATAGATTTCTGTTATTTGAGCATAATTTATATATTACAGCACTTAGGAGAGAAAATGCTTATGAACTACAAGTTGGTGAAGTTGGCAAAGATACATGGCTTGTTAAAGCACTTCATAATGGTACCGAAAGCATTATTTTGCTAAATATCCCACTCAGCAGAATTTACACTTGACATATCATTTTAATGGCATATTCAAATGTATATATTGATAAAGCAGTAGCATATAAAATAAGCACACAGGAACAGCTGGCCTAGGTAGCTGCTAAACAATACAAATAAGCAGCAATAAAAATGCACTGTAATTGTTGCTGCATGCCATCAAGTGGAACTGACTCATAGCTGACCCTACTGTGGGCTTTGAGACCGTAAATCACACAGGAGTAGACTGCACATCCTTCTCCCATGGCGCAGTTGGTGGATTTGAACCACATACCTTTGGGATTGCAGCATAGCTTTTTACCAGTATGCCATCAGAGCTCCCTATAGATCCACTATATACCGAAATTCAAGGAGCCTTGTACAGCAATTGAGTGCTCTGCTACCAGTAATTTAGGCAGTTCAAACCCACCAGCTGGCTACTTCATGGAATTATACATGGCAGTTAATTTTGATAAACATTATAGTTTTAAAAATTGTGGAAAGTTCTAGTCTGTCCTACAGGAATGCCATGAGTTGGAATCAACTCAAAAACAAGAGGGATATTTCTTTTGTACACCATTTTTTTAGGGTGAGTTAAATTTTAGATGTGATTGCCAAATCTAGTTTACTTCTTTTAGTAATGAAAATAACCTTTTAAATCTAGCACAAAATAATACAACTTGAAACTAATTTTATGTGGTCATTTAACTTAACAATCTGCTTGTCTGGACAAGGTCTACATAGCCACACTAAAATAACTCTCTGTCCTATATTTAAAATCCTTTACATTTATACTTTTCCTTGTTAGACCGTTAACATTTCCTCTCCACCTTTTATTTGTTGAGTGCTTTGGTGGCAGTCTGTAAGGAGTTGCACTGCTAAATCAAAGGCCACAATTCTTTGGAGATTCAAATCCACTAGCAAATCTAAAGAATCAAGATAAGCAATCTCCTCCTGGTGATACACAGCCTCTGAAAACCCGCTGGGGGGATATCTATGATTTGGTTCTGATGGGACAACAATGAGCCTACGTTTTCGGTTGTAGGATATCTGGTGGTATAGTCTATAGAGAGTTGCAGTGCTAATCCAAAGGCCATGTCTCTGCTGTCAAACCAAAATGCACTAGGAAGAATGACCTGTTGATCTACTTCTGAAAAATCAGTCAATGAAAACTCAGTGGATCATTATGGTATGATTTTAAAGCATGGGAATGATGCATGGGCAACAGTTTGTTCGGCTGTGCATGATGTCAGTATTAGTAAGCAGCCACTAACAACATAATTGATTTTCAAATGTTAAATATGAAATTTATTCCAAGGACACTAAATTTGTTTACCTTTGTAAAGGAAGAAGTAATTATCTTTTACCTTTAAGTACTTTAGATAAAAAAGATAGTACTTACTAAAAGAAATAATTATTTTTTTATCTTTTCTGGAAAAAATTGTATAGAACTGATATTATTTCTTCTTTAAATACTAAATAAAATTTATCAATAAAATTAAAAAAGACAATCATGGAATAAGGCACTAGTATAAAAAAAAGAGAGCCGAGAAAACTAATAAACAGATAAAATGATGAAGGTAAAGGCAATACACAATAGAGGTTGATAAGCCATTAACATTAATTATGTGAATAAACTGTAAGTAATGTTGTAAAACAAAATATCTATGAATGAGTGTATAAAAAACCCAGTACAACTTATAAACCTTCATTCAAAAATTTTTAAAATAAGGGTTTTTTTACAAGTGAGGGAATATTTAACATATAACAAAATGCTTATAATACTATAATATGTTAAATAGAAAATAAGATTACAAAGATAATCTTATTTTCTAAAAATAAGAAAGAAAATAGAAAGTTACAGAAAGACTCTCTATGATACCCTATTTTGGTTAAAATACCATTATTTATATATGTCATTATTGACCAAGAGTGATGCTAGTACAAAGGGTGTTAACTGTGGATATAAGCAAGATGAAGCTATAGATAGTTTCAATCTCCTCTCCATCCATCATGACTCTGCCTATCGATCTATAGGTTAAGAATCCTTTTCTTGACATACTGAAGGCTATATTGCTTGATCTTCTGCAACAAGAGATTCAAGTCCTCCTCACTTTCGTCAAGCAAGGCTGTGTCACTTGCATTACACAGGTTATTGATGAGTCTTCTCCCTCTAATCCTGATGCCACACTCTTTTTCACAAGAGTTCATCTAAGATAATTTGTCTAGCATACAGACTGGAATGTGCAGAGAGTTGGAACTGGAGAACAAAAAGGGAAGAACTCGCTCTGCATGTCTCAAACTGAGAGTACTGAAAAACAAATTTAAGCCTTATGTCACAATATTGAAAGATGCTATGGGCAAATATACTGAAAGACTCAGAAAGCATCAAAAGATGATAGAGGGAATACACAGCATCACTGTACCAGAAAGAATTGGTTGACACTAAAATATTTCAGGAAGTACCATACAAACATGAGCCAATGGTAATGAAGGTGGAGTAGAAGTTGCATTGAAGGCATTGGCAAAAAAAAGAGGCTCCAGGAATCGATGTAATACCAAAGGATTTATTTCAATTAACAGATGCAGTCTTCAATGAGCTCACCAGTCCATGCAATGAAGTTTGGAGGACAGCTGTCTAGCCAAAGCATCAGAAGAGGTCCACATTTGTTCCCATTCCCAAGAAAGATGATCCAAAAGAATGTGGAAATTACAAACAGTATCATTAATATCACATGCAAGCAAAATACTACTGAAGATTATTAAAAAACAGCTGGGACAATACATAGATATGTAAGTTCCAGAAGTTCAAAAAGGATTTAGAAGAGACCATGGCACCAGGGATATCAATGTGTTGTCGGATGGATCCTGGCTGAAAGAAAGGAAGACCAGAAAAATGTCTCTTTGTGCTTTATTGACTGTACAAAGGCCTGTGACTGTGTGGATCATAATAGGATGTGGCTGATATTGAGAAGAATGGGAATCCCAGAGCACTTAGTTGCGCTCATGTGGAACCTATACCTGGACCAGGAGGGTGTTGTGTGAACACAGCAGGGGAACACCGCATGGTTTAAAATTGAGAAGGAAGTGTGTCAGGATTATATTCTCTCTTCGTACCTATTCAATCTATAAACTGTGTGTATACATATGTAAGTGTATCTACATCTATATAGGTCCATCAAAATAATGCAATTATTTATTATTTGTACCAGTATACAATAGAGCTCTCTAAAGTGCTTAAGTGCAAGGATGTCAGTTGGAGACAAAGATGTGCCTGATACATGCCAAGGTCTTTGCAATCACTTGCTATGCACTGGAGAGCTGGACAATGACTAGGGATGATAGAAGGAGAATTGATGCCTTTTAGCTGTGGTGCTGGAGAAGAGTAATGAACATACCATGGACTGCTAGGAAAACGAACAGGTTTGTCCTGGAGAGGATGAAGCTGGGCTGCTCCTTGCAGGTAAGGATTCTGAAGCTTTGTTTGACATACTTTGGACATGTTGCAAGGAGGGATCAGTCCTTAGAGAGGAACATCATGCTTGGGAGGGTGGAGGGACAGCACAAGTGAGGAAGAACCTCAATGAGATGAATTGATTCAGTGACTGGGGTAATAATAGGGGCAGGTGTGTCAGAGATGGTGAGATTGGCACAGGATAGCACAGAGTTTAGTGTTGTTGTACACAGGGTCGCTATGAGTTGCAGGCGACTCGATGGCATACAACAACATCTAAAAGTTTAATGTTCTAGTAAAAAAAATGGCTAAAAACAAGTGATGAAAGGTAAGAAGTGTTTATGAACATGTATTAATCTCTTAATATAAAATTATGTAATATGATACTTATGCCTATTTATGAAACATCGCTTAGGCTTAATTTCATATTAAAAAGAAAAGGAAACTGAGTAAGGGTGTGATAAAAGATGAGAGCTATAGTATAAAAAAAGAACTGTGAAACAGAAGTATATCTTAGAAAAAAAAATCCTATATGTAACCAAAGAAATATTCTCTTTCCTAGTTTTATTCTAAAATTCTTCTAAGTATCTCTGAAAAAGTATCTCAGGAACAGGTTTGATGCCTTGAACACTAATGAGCGAAGACCAGATGAGTTGTGGGAGGATATCAAGGGTATCATTCAGGAAGAGTGCAAACGGTCACTGCAAAGACAGAAGAGGAAGAAAAGACTAAAATGGATGTCAGAAGAAACTCTGAAGATTGCACTGGAGTGTAGAGAAGCCAAAGTAGAAGGAAGAATTCAAGATACTAAAGAGCTGAATAGAAGATTTCAAAAGGCAACACAGGGTGACAAAGTAAAATATTACAATGAAATGTGCAAGGAGTTGGAGTTAGAAAATCAAAAGGGCAGAACTTGCTCAGCATTAAGCTCAAAAAACTAAAGAACAAATTTAAGCCTCGAGTTCCTATAATCAAGGATGCTTTAGGCAGAATATTAAATGATCAAGGAAGTATTAAAAGAAGATGGAAAGAATATACTGAG
>NW_006400121.1:514262-515649 GCF_000299155.1 Elephantulus edwardii
GTGCTGTTCCAGTCGTTTTTGGATAATCTTCAGTAAAATCTTGCTTGCATGTGAAATCAGTGAGATTGTTCTGTAGTTTCCACATTCTGTTGGGTCACCTCTCTTTGGGATAGAAACAAATATCGATCTCTTCCAGTCAGTTGGCCAAGTGGTTGTTCTCCAGATTTCTTATTATCATCAAATTTAATCCACCATCATTCCCTCTTTATTCCTGAAATTCAAACACTCTTTCCCCAGTTTTCAAAGTCTGCAATAGTTCTAATTACAAAGATAACTATTAAAATATTTAAAAGTTTTATTCTCTACTCAGCTTTTGTCCCCCCCAATATGGATTGAAGCTCAACATCCAGAAAACAAAGATTCTCACCACTGGGCTGACTGGAAGCATCATGATAGATGGGGAAGAGATTGAGATTGTTAACAGCGTTAGTTTGCTTGGCTCCACAATCAACACTCTTGGTACCAGCAGCCAGGCAATTAAAAGATTAATTACACAGGGGAAGTCTGGTGCTAGAGACCGTTCCAAAATACTGAAGAGCAACAAAGTCAGTCTGGAGACTAAGGTGCATGTGAAACAGGCCATGATCTTTACAATTACTTGTTATGTATCAGAAAGTTGGACAATGTCTAGGGATGACAGGAGAGCTGATGCCTTTAAACTGTGGTGCTGGAGAAGAGTACTAAATATACCATGGGCTGCTAGGAGAAGAATCAAGTTCGTCCTAGAGAGGGTGGGACCAGGCTGCTCCTTGGAGGCAAGGATTCTGAAGCTTTGTCTGACATACTCTGGACATGTTGTAAGGAGGGACCAGTCCTTGAAGAGGGATGTCATGCTTGGGAGGGTGAAGAAACAGCACAAGAGAGGAAGATCCTTGATGAGATGGATTGATTCAGTGACTGGGGTAATGGGGGTAGATGTGTCAGAGATAGTAAGATTGGCATAGGATAGAGCAGGGTTTAGGGCTGTTGTACATAGGGTTGCTATGAGTCACAGGTGACTCAACGGCCCATAACAACAACTCGACTTTTTTGGGAGGGGTGAAGAGTCCAACATACATGAAAGGTAGTCTGGCAGCAGATTCTTTTTAACTTTATTTTAAGAATAACTGTCTCTCCATATGTTAACCCTAAAATTATGTTTTTGTTATCATAAAAACTAGATAGATGATCGCATGCTCTACAAAGCCTAAAATATTTACTTTCTGCTCCTTTATAGAAAGTTTCTCAACTCTCATATAGCTGTTGTTGTTTGGTGCCGTCGAGTCGTAGACGACTCATAGCGACCCTATGAACGAACAGCCTGAGCACTGTTCGTACATAGAGTTTCCAGAGGCAAGCCATTTCGGAAGTGGATGCCGCTCCTGCTTCCAGGCTTGATTTAGTTGGG
>NW_006400121.1:515749-526684 GCF_000299155.1 Elephantulus edwardii
ACATACTTTGGACATGTTTTAAGGAGGGACCAGTCCTTGGAGAAGCACATCATCCTTGGGAGGGAGGAGGGAGGGCGCAAGAGGGGAAGGCCCTCTATGAGGCGGATTGATTCGGTGACTGGGGTAATCGGGATAACACGGTGTGTCACGGTGCGATTGGCACAGGACAGAGCAGAGTTTATGGCTGTTGTACATAGGGTCGCTATGAGTCGCAAGTGACTCGATGGCACGTAACAACAACAACATCTATGGAAAAAAAGACAAAGGATTTTGTTTTTCATCTGAAGCACGCATGTTAAACATAGAAGACCTCTGGTAGCACCATACATAGGAAGCTGTACTGCTAACTCAATGGTGGCATCTGTTTTGCCGCTCAAATTCACCAGTCACTCTGCAGAAGACAGACTGACAATCTCCTCCAGTGAAAATTACAGTCTCAGAAAACCTGCTGGAGGGTCAACTATAAGCAAGTTCTAACAATAGTAATGTGTTTTTATTTCAATTTTATTATTATTCTTATACACTGTGTTTCATGATGAACAGTAATGTGTTTTTGAGTCAGCAAAATGAACCTTACTATTTTTCAAAGAGAAGCAATCAACAACAAAGATCAATGGATATCATTTTTCATTTAAGTAACATACTTGCCTTTGGGTTGTTTGCATCAAAGAGACCAGTTGAAAGACCAATCAGCAACGAATTCTTGCTTTTGTTTTTTGGTGGTGAATCAGAGCGAGATCGAAGTGGAAAAGATGCTTCTGGTGAACACTGACTTAACAGAACTTGTGAAGTTATTTTCAAGTCTTCAGGCTGAATCACTTTTTGAAAAAATGGTTCCAATTGCATAGATTTATTTATGTCACATTTAGAGTGTGAATAATCATCTATTTCAGGCTCTGTGATGTAAAGAAGAAACTGTGTGAAAATCTGTATGTTATATACTTCCAAGTGGTAGTGATAATACATGCATTTAATCCAAAACATGAATTCTATTAAAAAACAGTCTACTAGAAAGACAAAAGAAAAATATTTATTCTATTATTTTATAATCATTATTGTTATGTTCCGTTGAGTTGCCTGTGACTCACAGCAACCCTATGTACAAGAGCCCTAAAGCCTGCTCTGTCCTATGCCAATCTTACTGTCTCTGACACACCTACTGCCATTACTTCAGTCCCTGAATCAATCCATCTCTTTGAGGGTCTTCCTTTCCTGCACTGTTCCTCCACCCTCCCAAGCATGACATCCCTTTCCAAGAACTGGTCCTTCCTTGCAACATGTCCAAAGTATGTCAGATGAAGCCTCAGAATCCTTGTTTCCAAGGAGCAGCCTGGTTTAACCTTCTCCAGAACAAACATGTTAATTTTCTTAGCAGTCCATGGTATATTCAATACTCTTCTCTAGGACACAGCTCAAAGGCATCAATTCTCGTTCTATCATCCCTAGCATGACTAATAATTTTACCTACAAAAAAGTCAATTTAACTGGTGATACACTTTAATTAAGCTGTTTTGGTGTCTAATGGTAAGAAGCTGCGCTGCCAAGGTAAAGGCATGAGATTCAAATCTGTGAGCTGTTCCATAAGAAAAAAAAATGGGTACTCTCCTCCCATGTGATTTACAGCCTCTAAAAACCCTATAGAGGGTCACTATGGGTTGGTTCTAACTCAAAAGCACATAACAAAAGCATACTTTAATTTGATTAGAAGTTTTAAAATGTAGACACAAACCCATGGAAATGTTAAGGAAAAAAGCCACCCCAAACCACCCATGTTTGTTCTTGTTTTAGGTGCACTCAAGAGAGCTCCAACTCACAGCGATACTCCACAGCAAGAGAACAAACTACCAGATCCTGCTCCTCCCTCACAGCCGCTGCAGTGCTCGAGCTCGTTACAGTCACTGTGTCAATGCATCTAATTGAGGGACTTCTTTTTTGCTGATTCTCTAGTTTGAGTTTACTTTACCAAGCATGAGTGTTTTTCTACAGAGCCTAGACCCCTGATAAAATGCCCAGAACATGTGAGTCATAATCTCACAGTGCTTACCTCTAAGGAGCATACTGGATGTCTTTTTTCCAACAGAGATTTATTTATTCTTTTGACAGTGAATGGTATACTCAATATTCTTTACCAACACAATTCAAAGGAAACAAGTGAATCTTCTTTATTCATTGTCTAACTTTCAAATGCACATGAGAATACTGAAAACATCATGGCATGGGTGTGGCACACTTTTATCTTTAAAGCGGTATCTCTGCTCTTTACTACTTTAGAGAGGTCCTTGGCAGCAAATTTGCCAAACACAATAAATGTAGCTTGACTTCTTCACTACTGGATCCATGGCTGCTGATTTTGGATCCAAGTAAACTGAAATCCTTGCAACTTTTAACCTATTCATTGCTTATCATGATGTAAACCCCTGGTGTGAGGATTTTTGTTTTCCTTATATGGAGTTATAAACCATACTGAAGGTTCCAGTCACTGAACTTTATCAAGAATTTCTTCAACTCATCTTTGTTTTGTGCAAGCAAAGTATGTCACCTGAAAACTGTCAATTGCTAATGATTCCTCCTCCAATCTTGGTGCCATGTTCTCATATAATCAAACTTCTCAGAGTATTTGCTCATCACTCAGATTGTACAGGTACAATGAAAAAGGTACCACCCTGATAGACATCATTCCTGATTTTAAATCATGCATTTCTTATTATTCTGTTGAACAACTACTTCGTGGTTTATGTACAGGTTATACACTGTAAAGTGTATGAGTAAACTTAGCGTTCTAGAATTCTCATTCTTATGCTATCCATAATTTGTTATGATTCATACAGATGAATGTCTCTACATGACCTAATAGAACACAGGCAAATATCTTGCTGATATTCGCTGCTTTTTACCAAGATCTTCTTTCTTCTGAGCCCGTTCAGAATTCCTGGTAGTTCTCTGTTGCTGTGTTTCTCTAGCCATTTCTTAATTAAGATGATTTTATGTGCATTAATGATACTGTTCAATACTATATGCATTCCACTGTCACAAGTTTCTTAGGACTGGGAATAATAAGACTGATGTTTTTCAGGTGGTTGGCCAGGCTGTTACATCTTCCAAATTTTTTGGCATAAACAAGTGAACACATCTGACACTGCACACAGTTGTTAAAATAAGTGATATTCCATCAATTCTTGAAGGTTTGGTTTTTTGGCAATATTTTCAGTGCTTCTGGAATTCTTCCTTCAGTACCACTGGTTCTTCATCACAAGCCATTCCTTGATACAGTTTAATGCTAATCAATTATTTCTGCTAGTGTGACTCTGTGTATTCTTTCCATCTTCTTTTGTTGCTTCTTGCATCACTTAATATGCTGACCATAAAATCCTTCACTTTTGGAATCTGAGCTTTGCATTTTTTCTTCAGGTGTTTCCCACTCCCCCTACCACCCACCCACCCCCACCGAAGTTCATGTGAGGTTTCTTTTTTATCCCACCCCAGTTCACTTGAAAAAAAAATTCATTCATTGTTGTGCAATTACCTCCCTCTCCTTACCCCCAGTTCTCTTTGCAATGTATGTTTTTTTCTGGGTTGTTGTCATAGGTCTTCAATTCTTTAAGCTTGAGAAATATTGAGTGTTTTCTTCCATTTGGTTTTCTAACTCTAGCATTTTGCACATTTTATTGTAATACACTGTATTCTCTAGCCACCTTTTTAAGTGAAGTCTCTAACATGTCACTCTGCTTAGTCAAAGGCTGTGAAACTCTGGTGTTTTAGCTCTAAGGAGGGGGTTTGCCTCTAAGGGAGAAAGACAAGCAGTTTTCTCCCCTTGAGAACCCAACAGAGGGCTCCTAAAGTCAGAACTGACTTGATGGTAGTGAGTGTGTGAGTGACTCTTTAGAATCTTCTGTTTAGTCCTCTTAGATCCCAGTTTTTCCCGTTTGTTTAGCTCCTGTATATTTTAGGGCAAGTTTCAGTCTCTTCCGATATTTATTCTGGTTTTCTATTTTTCCTCGTTTTCTTTTTTTCATGTACCATGTCCCTGATATAATCTAACAACTCACCTGGTTTTGGTTATTAATATTTCAAATTTCTGTTCCTGAAATAAAAATTCTTGTGGGATATACTCAAAGTCAATTACAGAGTTTGTACTTTTTTTTTTTTTTCATTTTCTTCAGTGGCATTTGAACTTTTATATAAGCCACTGATACATTTATTCCCCAGTTGATGACCCTGGACTTGTTCTGACTGACGACACTGAACTTCTCTGTTGTCTCTTTCCACACATGTGGCTGTGATTCGATTCCTCTCTATTCTGTCTGGCAAGGTGCATACACATAGTCACTTTCATTTTGTTTGTGGCATTGTTGTTTTAAAATGTACTTTCAATAAGTTACTGGTTATAGGCTATTCTTCATGTGAGCTCTAGCCTTATTTCTACTATGAAACCAGGTTTTACAACCGTCAATCCTTCTGTTTCCAACTTTTGTATTCTAATCACCAGTCATCATTAAGGAATCTTAGTTTCATGATAGGTAAATATCAAGCTGCAAAAGTTGGCAGAAATCCATATTTAGCTTTGGTATTTAGCACCTAAATTTTAGTATAGTCATGTGAACAGGTCTTCCCAGTCTGTATATGGATAGTATCCTATTATATATATGGAGCACTACAATTCAGGATGGATGTTAAAATGTTCATTTTCATGATGAATGTTTTTATGTCATTCCTATTTGTATTATTCTGGTATGGTAGACCATATCATTGTCTGATTCTAAATGGCCAAGCCCAGTCTATTTCAGCTCATTCATGTCTAGGACATCAACCTTCATGTGTTCCATTTTACTTTTGACAATTCCCAATTTTTCCTAAATACCACCTTCTGAGAATTCATTCATGTCTGTGGATGTTTCTCTACATGGTGAGTTAAGCCATATTCGTCAAAGGATCTTGATCTATGTCATTAAGATACTATACTTTAAGGAAGTGAATTTGGTTCAAATATACTAGCTGCTCTGTATAAGAAGGATGGGCATTCTCCTCCTGTGCCTCTGAAATCCTGTTTAGTGGTCAGCTATGAGTCGATTCTGTGGACAGCAAACAACAATTACTACTTTGAGGCGGCACATCTTCGCCAGTAGTGTGACTGCCTTTAAACAGGGGAGTCTCATCTTCCAACAGTGTATCAGACCATGTTCTGCTGCTATTTATAAGGTTTACCATGATCCATTATTTCAGTAGTATATTATCAGTCCTGCTTTTAGTCTGTCTTAGCTTCTCTGAAAAGTGTCCACCATGAATGACTCTGCTGGCATTTTGGTTCCAAAATTACAGCAGCACACAAGTCATCACAGTATGACAATCTTACAAGATTTGTCAGATGACTGACATAATCATATTCAAATCCGGTTTATCCCTTGGTGGCAAAAACAGTTCATAACAGTTAAGAAATAGCCAGAAGACTGGAAGTTTGGACCAACCCAGAAACCACTCTGAAGATAGCCTTCGTGATCTGTTTCTGATGCAAGCTATCCTGAACGTATGGGATCATCATAAAATTATAATCAACTTGATAACAACTATGTTAGCAGTTTTTGTCATTACTTGTCCTTGAAGTGACCATAACTTAAACAAAATAGTTCTATTTGTGATAAGAAGTCCTTACTATTATATCTTGCCCACATAGAAGGGTTGATAACAACCTTCTAGAAAATAATCAAGAGTTATGCCGTGTTGTATACCTATATGAACGTCATTACACTGGCTCACATTCCTCGGGATTTCATCTCCAGTGTCTTCTTTTTGCTGAATGATGATTTTGTCTTCCAACCTGCCAAACGATATCAGTTAAAAAAAAAAAATCACAAAGCTGACTGGAAATAAAAGCACTCTAAAATACAGAAAATGGAACAGAAGTTCAATAGCATCCTGTGATCTTTATTGCAAATATGTTTCTCATTTGTATAAATCTTTTTTTATGCCATGTTCAAACCCTCATCACGGATTAATCAACAAAAATGTCAAGCCCTGTAATAGTCAATCACAGACTGTCTCTCCCAGACATCAGAAACACATGGAGACCTGGAGGAAATGTAAATTCTAGGAACTCATTTCAAGCCTATGAATCAGAAACTCAAGGAAGTAAGGCACAGATATTTGTGTTTTGATAAACTTCAAAGTGATTATGATGCATGCTAATAGTTGGGAATTAATGCTTTGTAAGTACTAAAATAACCTTATGCAGAAGAATATATAAACCAATTACAATATACTAATATTACAGAAAACTATGTATTAAATGTTAAAAGAATGAAGCAAAGAGCATATGAACTTACGTTAATGTAACAGCCAAGATATATTATCACTAAGTGAACAAAGTAACCAGTAGAGCAACCTGCATTTTATTATCCTTAGTGGTTTGTGTTGTTTTTTTTTTTAATGGTATGTAGCAAAGAAAAAGAAATAGAATAAGCACAGAAAATGATTAAGTCCCCAAATGGAAGAAATTAAAACCAAAAAACAAAGAAAAATCTACACTTTAACTAAATACAGTCTGAGGTTATTAAATTTATGCATTATATATTTTAACAAGAAATTTAAAGATGGAAAGAATATGTTCTAAAAGCATCATAATTTTTATGGGAGAAGATGTGAGCTGGTAAGTAGTTTTTATTTTCTTAATACTTCTCAATCACTTAAAACTGTCTACTTTTCCTATTGGTTTCAGAATTTGAACCATTTTCTACCTCTATTTTAATGTTTTGACTCATTTTAAATTACATGTAATGTGCTACTTAATTTCAAATATAATGTACCTCAGTCCTTCAAAAGGTAAACATGATCATGATATGGGCCATATTACCATATGACTCTACTCCAAGGTATAACAAAACAGCTAATGTACTGAAAAATGGTTTTCACAGAAAGATTCTACAAAAATGTTCACTATGGCAATAATATTTGCAATAACCAAAATATGGAAAAAACCAAATATCCATCAACTGATGAATGGAATAAGCAAAACTTATCATTGTAGATTCATAAAATGGATTACTCATTCATGAAAAAGAAAAAATGCTGAAAACATATATTTTAAATATAATAAATTTAAGTGCATTTTTAATATATTTCTTTAAAAAATTAAAACAAAAAAAAGGAAGGCAAAAGAGGATACCATCTGGTAAAATAATGGTATATTTATATAGGTTATAAAAGGTGAAAAATTATTCCTAATTAACAGACTTGTTATTTTTAGGTGTGAGGGATTTAATTCCAATTCATAGTGATCTCATACTACACAGTAGAATTGGCTTTTAAAGGCACTCTTTATAAGAGTAGTCTACCAGTTCTTTCTCCCAAGAGCCAATAAGTTGATTACAACTGTCAATTGTGTCGTTAGGTTGTTGTTGTTGTTGTTATGTGCCGTCGAGTTGCCTGCAAATCATAGTGACCCTATGTGCATGATTAATAATTGTACTGCTGTTATTATATTGGAACTAACTCATAGCTGACCCTCCAATGGGCTTGCAGAGGCAGTAAATCACATGGGAGTTGACTGATCTTTCTCCTGTGGAGCAGCTGGCTAATTCAAACCATGTACCATTGGTATATTGGTCGATGGTATATTTAGCATGCTTCACGATGACGACAATTCAAAAGCATTAATTCACTTTGGTATTCCTTATTCATTGTCCAACTTCCATTGGGTTGACAGAGCAAATTCTTAATACTAGGCCACCAGAGTTCCCTTTTTATTTGTTGTGCGCCGCTGAATCTGATCCAACTGGCACAGGAGGAGACTGCCCCTCCTTCTCCAGCAAAGCATCTGGTGGATTCAAACTGCACACCTGCAGAATTGCAGTGTAGTTTCTTGACACTCAGAGTTCCCTTTTTTTTGGCGCCATTGTTGTGTGTTGTGTGTGGAGCAGCTGGTAGCCTGAAACCACGTGCCTTGGGAACTGCAATACAGCTTCTTGCCACTAGGCCTCTAAAGCTCCCTATCTGGTGCCACTAAGGGATGGGCAATCTCCTCCAATGCAATTAACTATCTCTGAAACCCACTGAACGGTCAGCTGTGAGTCTGTTCGGACTCAACATTATATAATAAGTGTTCTTATTATAAGAATAATTATGCGCATTATATATTTACTATATATACGTGCCTCACTAAGCTTAAGTATTATAAAACGTTAACCATATAAAAAAATTAACAGCAAAAAGTATAAATATTACACAAACAAAATAAAAATGACAAATTTAACTACATATGGCATAGCAACAAAAATTGTCTATTTAAACAAAAAGCTTCTAATTAAATCACTAATCATATCAGAGATACAGCTGAAACAAAAATAATTCAGAAAAGATAAAAATATAAGGTATGAAGTTTTGAAATCTTTATACTGTGAAATAAGTCAGACATAAAAGCATATGTATATTTTATAATGCAACTTATTTAAAATATCAAAGAAAGGCAAATGCATTAAGACCAAAGTTTGTTAGAAGAGGGGAGGGGGCAAATGGGGAGGCATAGTATATTGATGACTGAGTTTTTAAAGTTTGTTCAAAGTTGCTGAAAAGTGATGAAAAATTTTAAAATTGTGGTAATGGTCACACAACACATTGTTGTTAGGTGCCACTGAATCAGCTCTGAGTCACAGTGAATGTATATAAAACAGAATCAAACACTGTCTGATCACGAACCATTCTCATGATCTCTCATGTTCTTAAATTCACTGTTGTAGTCACTGTGTCAAACTACCTTGTGGAAGGTCTTCTCTTCAGTTGGCCCTCTACTTTTCCAAGCATGGTATGTGTTACTAGGGACTGGCCCTTCCTAATAGCATGTCCAAAGCATGCGAGATGAGTTTCACTATCTGTGCTTCTTTTAAGGAGCACACGGGCCATGCTTTTCTGACAGAAACATTTGTAATCTTTACAGTCAATGGTATATTTAACATGCTTCACCAATACAACAATTCAAAAGCATGAATTCTCTTTGGTATTCCTTATTAATTGTCCAACTTCCATAACCATATGAAGCAAGTGAAAATACCATGGCTTGGGTCACACATACCACAGTCTTTAAATTGATAGTCTTTAAATAAGCCCTTGGTGGCACATGTGTCCAATGCAATATGCTGTTTGGTTTTTTTTGACTACTGCTCTCAGAAGTATTAACTGTGAACTTTAGTAAAAAGAAATGCTTTAATCTTTTGCTATTCCTCATCATATTGTTTATTGGTCTTGTGAGAATTTTTGTTTTATTTTAAAGTTTAATCCCTATTAGAAGCTAAAGTCTTTGATAGTATTTAAAAGTGCTTCAATTCTTCTTTTAGCAAGAAAAATTATGGTACCTCCCTACTGCAAGTTGTTAATGATTCTTCCTCCAATACTGATGACACTTTCTTCCCCATATACGTCAGTTTTGTGGACTGAATAGTAAGTATGATGAAAGATAAAACCTTGTTATAACAATTTATCATATTTATTATTATATTCACAAATATATACAAGATGGAGAATAGCATATAATTACATAGTAATTTAAAAGAGAAAGAAACAATTTGGTTTTGCTTGGGTATATATTAAAGATAATCACTTTTATGTATAAAAAAAGCAATTACAATGCCTACTAGAATTACAAGGTCAATACCTGGCAGGAATGGATTTTGCTGAACAGATACTTGTTACTTTATATCTGTTCATTTTAAAACCATTTGAATATCTAATTAAAAAATTAAATTTTTTATAAGCTATTACAATATTAGCTATATTGCTGCAATAGTTTTTGAAATGGAAAGAAAAAATAAGTAACATACTCAGGCTCCTTCGTTTCTTTTTTCTCAGCCCACACCTCAGTAATGGCACATGGCAAGCTATCATCTTTGCTTATTACATTTAGCTCCTGTAGAACCTCTGTTTCCAAATCCTCAGGGTCTATAAAGCAAAACATAACAAGAAACATGTTTGAAAGCAAAATTAGTGTAGAAAAAAGAAACCATTAAACTTTCTATAAGTTATCATTACTTTATTTTAGGCTAATGTATAACATAAAAAAAGAAATTTAATCTTGTCACTGAGCCAAATCTTTAGTAAAGTTCCTAATTCAATTATTTCCTAAAATAACTTTCCTTTTGCATTTTAAAATATGAAAAACAAAACACTGATTGTTCTGTAACTTTATTTTTACTTAATAAATTTTTCCTTTTATTAAAAGTTCAGTAAACTGCAAACTGGCTTAAAGAACATATAAAACCAGATAAAAAAATAAGAAAAAAAATCCAGTTAAAAAGCTAAAAATATAGATAGAATAAGACAGACTACACTGTAATATCAATGAATAATAATTAAAAGATCATTCAAATATATCTTTCAATAATGAAAACCAAAATAATACCTGGACTTATTCTGAAAGCATAACTGAGGTACACTAAACCAATTTTCCTAGGCCCTTAAATCATCGTAATAACCAGGGTATTATCTGTGTTTTTTTACAGAAACGAGCAATGGTGTCTCTCTGGAGACTAAGGTGCATCTGATACAGGCCATGGTCTTTGCAACCACTTGTTATGCATCAGAGAGTTGGACAATGACTAGGAAGGATAGAATGAGAACTGATGTCTTTGAGTTGTGGTGCTGGAGAAGAGTATTGTTTGTACCACGGACTGCTAAGAAAACAAACAGATTCATCCGGGAGAGGGTTAAACCGGGCTGCTCCTGGGAGGCAAGGATTCTGAGGCTTCGTCTGACATATTTTGGACATATTGTTAGGAGGGACCGGTCCTTGGAGAGGGACATCATGCTTGGGAGGGTGGAGGGGCAGCGCAGGAGGGGAAGACCCTCTATGAGGTGGACTGATTCAGTGACTGGGGTAATCGGGTTGGGTGTATCCGAGACAGTGCAATTGGCACAGGCGAGAGCAGTTTAGCGCTGCTGTACATAGGGTCGCTA